>NW_026635084.1:0-146726 GCF_028554395.1 Pezoporus wallicus | reverse complement strand
GAGGGGTGCTTGTAGGGGAGGCCCTATGGGCTCCTGCCCCAAGGGCGGCCTTTGGGGCGGCTTTGTGGGGGGCTTGGTGTGGAGGGAAGGCAGCCCTTTCCCCACTTCACTGAGGTGTGGAGGGAGCTCATGCACAGGCAGAGCAGGACCTGCTGCCCGCTCCCTCTGCCTGAGGTGGCTTCATCCGTCGAGGGCCTGAAGGGAGCACGAGGCTCTGGCAAGTGGAAGCTGTGGTGTTGGTCGTGGTTCCCGCTGCCAAGTAATGCCTGTTCTTGTGGGATAGGGTTGTAACGTGTGGCTGTTTGGGCCTGGAGGTCTCTTGCTACCTGGATTTCGGTGTTGAGCTGCCGTCTCTCTCCTCCTGCGCCACAGTGGCATTAATTTGTTAATGGGGGGTTAAATCATGAGGTTGGAGGGGAAAAATGAGGTGCTGGTGGTCTGTCCTTCAGAACTGCTCATCCTAAAGGGACAGTTCACATGTAGGAGACGTTCTGAGCTATGCACGTGCACCTCTTCCCTCTCAGCTGCTCGCTGCAGAGCCTCAGAAGCTCTGATCAACTATAGATCAATATATAGATCAATATATAGATCAAAGTTAAGAACTGGGTTTAGGCTACTGTGTTTCACAGTCCCAAGAATGAAATGAATGGGCAGGGTTTTGGTATCTGCGTACCAGCCTCTAGTGTGTTACCCTAGATCTGTGGTGCTTGCAGGCCAAAGACGTGTCTACGATACCTATTGATGCTTCTCTTGCAGCGTTTCAGTGGGAGCAGAGACCACTTCCTTCTGTGACATTCTGAATAACTCAGTTATGTTGTCCCCTTCCCGTTGCTTACGTTGGCAGATGAAATGCTGATGAATCACCAGCTGATTTTACAAGATCTTTTGTGGAAATAAACTGGTTGGCAATCTCAAGCCTTCTAATGCCTTCGTTTCTAGGGTGTATTTCTCGGGTCAGCCCTTAAATGGAGAACTTAAATGTCCCAGATTTTGATGCTTTTTGGCACCTTACTATGTTTGTACTTGTTTTGCGTGTTAGGTGGTTAATACCAAGCTCTATTGCCTTGTTATGGGATGAGATACCAACGTAATTGGTGGTGTTATTAATTATTGTTGTTGTTCCTCTCTGTTGGAATAATTGACACTCTCTTTTATAGAGAGAAATGGCTGTGTGGCGTTGCTTGCTGTCCTCTGGCCCCCTTATTACTAATAGTAATTCCCTCTGCAGTCAGCAGCTACTTTTAAGTGTGTTTCTGCCCACCTGCAGCTGCTGTCAGCTGTGTAAACTGGATTTTAATTGACTTCTAAGTGTAGCTAATTGCAGGGGCTGTTTGAGTATTGTGAGCTTTGTTTTGACTTAAACAGGAGGTCAGGTCTGCTTGACAGTTTATTTCCTGCCAGTAAAACACAGCAGAAATAGAAGGTGTGTTGTAGCCCTTAGCTGGTGTGTTATACATGAAGTCCCTGCCTGCTTTAATGTGCAGATAGCCTAATTTGTTCTCTGTGGTCTTTTGTACTTCAGAGAAGCAACTCTCCTGAAGGAGAAATTGTTGGGTTTTAACCAAGCTATAGTTGTCTTTTGAACTTTGAGGGGTGATTTAATTCAGAGGGGAGATGGATGAGGGACGGAAGAAACAGCACTGTATGCTTTATAGGAAGGGCAACAACCTCTTCCTCTGATTGATGCTAGCTTTGGGGAGAGTTGCCTGAGCAGGGGAAGGGATGGGAGACAAGAAGATGCCCAGGAGGTGCTGGAGGGGAATGGTGTGGTTGGTACAGTTTGGTTTTCTTTCAGTAAAACCTGAGAGTGCCTTGAATGTTTTGAGCACAGATTTTGATGCAGACCTTGTTTTTTTTTTCCTTTTTGAGGGAATATATTTTCTCTCTCATTTCTCACTTTGTCAGACCTCACTATCATTTATAAACCAAACCAATGAAGTAGGTAGGGTCACGGCCTCAAGCAGCTGGGGCCTGACACTTGCACTGTGTGACAGCAACAGGCGATGGGACCTCACAGTATGAACCATTTGGAAGATGACCGTGTGAAGAACATGGGCACACATGAAGGGAGGAAGGAATTAAGTCACTGGAGTGGGTATTCAGACGTGGAGCAAGTGGGAAGAGAGGTGGTTTGCAGACCATGTGCATATACAGAAATGTAACTGGCTTGCTTCTTTGCCCCCTCAGAAGATGATGAAGAAATGCTTCCTCATACAAGAATTAGGGTCCAGCAGGGATGTCCTTAGCGCAGGAACCACATCTCCAACTTGGCCTGTGGCATGTCCCCAGGGGGATGGTTATTGGTCCTCTTGGGGCTCACCTGGAATCCCAGATTCTCTCCCACCTTTTGTGGTAGACTTTCCCCTGTTTCCCTGGTACTTTGTGAGTTACAACGTGTCGAGCTGCTCCTGCAGCAGGAAAAGGACAGTGACACATGTTGGACACTGTAGCAGAGGAGTGGCCTTGAAAGATGGAAAAGATCTCTTCCAGCTCACTGTTGCTTTGAGGCTGGATGTGCCATAAGGATATATATATATATATAAGGATATATATATAGCTTTATTATGCACAATTTGAGTAGAGAGTGAGTTTGTGTTTGGCTATTTTTTATACAACTAAATATATTGAAGCCATTTTGCCTCTTGTGGAAATAAATAATCCTTGCTGGCTTAGTCCTATGTATGATTTCCATTTTGAAAAAGCCATAAATACTGTGGTTCTGTATTACCTGATTGTGAGCATTGAGCCAAAATGCACCAGAGCCCAGAGTTCCTTGAAACAAGATGTGCTTTTGATGGATGGGAATGCAGAGGAGGAGACGGTAGTCGTGACTCAGTCCTCAACGAGGTTAGAAACCTTCTTGCTGCAATGGAAGCTGCTCCTGCCAACAGATCTCAAGAAAGGACTCTGCCTTCTAGGCAAGCTGGGTAATTCACTTAAGTGTGGGATAGAGCTTTTTTACAGCCACATGTGATGTTCCTTTGGAGCATAATAAATCCTTTTCATATTAAGGAAGACCCATAGTTGTAAAACCCTCTTTTGTAAAAGTCTTGCATATGGGGGGTGGTGGAAAAGAGTGCTCAGTGAGCACAGTGCTTAAAGGATTAAGCTAATAGCCCCTGCTATTACTGCTGCAGGGAACCCCAGCCTATCTGCAAGCCTCTTACACCGGGGAGTAAATCACATTAGCTGTTTTACACATGGTGGATTCTCATTTGAGATACTGCAGTGGCTTTCTGGCTCCCTGAGTCAGGAAGCAGATTTTTCCCCTTGCCCACCTTTAATATTCCCCCATTTTTCTCACTCGAGAGAAGGGACAGAAATGGATGTCGGTGGCTTGGGTGCTTTCTCAGCAGCATGTCCTTGCACTGCCAGTGGCAGATGAAGTCACCAGGGTTTTTGTGTATTTTGTGTAGTCCCAGCACTGGCAGCATTCATATCATTACTTAATAGCCAAGAAAATATGGTTGCTGTTCATATTTATCTTTTTGGGTAGTGCTTTTGAGTGGATTTCAGAGCTGAACTTTCCTTTGAAGCACCGTTTTGACTTGACTGTATTCAAGTAGTTCAGGAACTTGTGCCACATAAGTGACTTTGCTGTTACTGGAGGTTTGCTCTAAAAGCACCTTTTGCTCCCATTCCTTAGTGTTAGGGATCCTGGGTGCACCCATGAGGTGATGTTCCATGGGTGCTGGTTTAATAATCCACCTTCAAAGAAACCAACATGCTGCAGGGACAGGAGAGAGTGGTTAGAGAGTATCGTGGTGGTGGAAAGGAGTTTTCAAATGAGGTTTCCAAGATGCTGAGCTGTTCAATGACACAAAGGCACTTTCCAGGCATAAGGAGCTGCTTCACTGTTGATGAGGTAGTTTGGAGCACCCATGGATGCTGTCTCAGAGCTCCAGCAAACACAAGTCACAGTGAGCTTATCTTCCACTGGAGTTTTAAACTGATGGGAGCTGTGCAGGTTCTTGAGTCATGATATATAATGTAGTTATATATATACATATATATATGTATATATAGTGACACAGCGTCCTGTCACTACGTCATCACTCTGACTTACTGGAGTGATACTGGGCTATATTTACCCCTATTACAGCTTGTGTCATCCCGCAGCATGGACTGGGTGAGGCATGCCTGCTAGTTCAGGCAGGAAAATGCCATCTTCCCAGTTTAAATCCTTAAAATCCCAAGGCACTGTGGCTGTCGGTGTCACAGCTGCAGAGAAAACTGAGAGGGGGATTTAAAGAAGAAAAGACCATGAAGGATTCATGGGGAAGAGCACCCTATGGACCAGTTTCCGGCTCCTGACATTAACGTGTTTCACCAGTGCCTTTCCTACCAGCTGAATTCCAACACTGCCATGTGCCCTCTTCATTGCCTGGCCTTGGGACCTCTCTGGGATGTGGCCTGTCTCCTCTTGCACTGACTCCTCACTTGACACATCCACGTTTCCATGTTTTCTGTGTGCCCCCTCATCCTCTTCTAGGCAAAAAAAAAAAGCTGTTTTCCTTTGCTTTTTTTCTGTCATAAAAGCTGGGACTTGGAGCAGCCTGGTCTAGTGTGAGGTGTTCCCTTCCTGTGGCAGGGGAGTGGAATTGCATGGTCTTAAGGTCCTTTCCAGCCCAAGCCATTCTGTGATGGACCTGATGAGAATTCATGGATTTCCATCCAACCTTTGGTAGGAGCTCATCCCAGAGCAGATCCCAGGATGTATTTTGAAGCACAGAAGTTGGAAGCAGCAGCAAATGCTGCAGCTCCTGATATTGTGTCTGATGGTCATTGCTACACAATTGCCTGGGCTGAGAGTATGTATTTTCATTTCTGTGAAGAACAGCAATAACAGAACCATTTTTAAACACTACACCACTGAATTTGGCTCAACCTTTTTTCCCTCAGATTTGATGTTAGCACTTCTGGAAGCATGGTAAAACTTGAAGTGACTGTTTTCTGCTTTCTCTTCCGCTTTCTGGTACTATTATTTTGGCAAATATGAATCTTAATGCCCAGTTTTGTCTATGAAAGACCTGTCTGAACTCCTCAATCTCCTTTCCACTCAGGTTGTAAGCTCTTTGTGCCAAAATGAGTCTGCAGGAGTGAGTCAGCATCTTCCTTTAGCCCTTGTGGGGAAGGGCAGCCAAAAACCCTACCTGTTGCACTGTGTGGAATTAGCCAGAATTGTGCCTTTCTCTTCATCACTGCTTAAATTAATTATATTCTTATTAACAGGGTAATTACAGTTAAAAAAACCCAAACTTGAAGCATTTATTAAGCATTTATTTTAATGTTTCTAAGCAATTGAGTCGATGACTGACTATTCTTAGTGCCATTACCTGACTTGGCTCTTGATTAATACTGATAGTGAATGAAAAGAGGTGTTTGGGTTAAACCAGCCAAAGCATATCACCAGGATAAGGCATTTCATTTATGTTAGGAGGTGTCCAGATTGATTTACTGAGCTACAAACTGTTTCACGCAACAGTTGTAGACCCCTTGGTGGTTTTATAGCTGGTAAAGTGAGGGATGAAGTCCAGTGAAAGCACTAGAATTAGGTATGAGAAATCCCCTTCATTATTAATCCTTATTAACAAGTGGATTGGAGTATATAGGGATGGATGATGGATGTTTATAGATCAGAGCTTGTGCGTGCTAACTAACTTGGAAGTGGCCCTGGTTTTCAGCACTTGGTTTTCATGGCTCCTCATTGTTTGCTGCAGTTAATGTTTCACATGTCTGTCTTCCTTTTCTCCTCAGTGCTTTTTTTTTTCTGCATGCTTCCTATCAAGCAGTATCAGTGGATTTCTGTTCTTTCACCCCTGTAACAGCTTAGGGGTCTGATGGGAGGTCAGAACTGCTCCTCAGCCTCTGCTTGTGGCTGACTGTACTGTGTTGCTCTGCATGAGACAGCCAGTGTGAGGCTCTAGTCACCAGTAATGCCATTAGATGCTGTCTAGCGATGCCCACAAATATCTTTCCCATGGGTTTTCTTTGCATATGTGGAAGAAATGTGATGTTTTGATATTTATTTCCCCTGCCACTCAGTTCAGCGACGTTAACCTGAGCCTTTGCTGTACTGTTGATTTCTGTGGTGGCCAGTGGTACGGTCAGTGCTGGGGTCTGTTACACTTACTCCTTGCTGGCAGGATCAGCAGAAGGCAGAAAGTGCAGCCTGCTTTCTTTTTTATCCTCCTTATTTTAGTTGGGCAGTGACAAGCCAACTGCTGGCATTTAGGGGAATAAATTATGCCTACAAGAATGTGCATTGAAAATGCAAATGAATGAAAGCATCAGCACGGAGCCTTCTGCTTGCGTCCTGCTGCCCAGACCAGGCACTTGGTAGAAAATCAAGTTGAAAAATGAAATGGGCTCAGCCTTGTGCTAATTCCTCCTGATTTAATATGACTTTAGAGACCAAGGACTGGGAAGGTGCTGAGCCACTGACTAAATTCATCAGCAGAGCTGTAAATTACACGTGTGAGGTTCCCACTGGTAGATTGAGAGGCCCAAATAAAATGGGATAAAACCCAGCTTGGAAGCAATTTCTCAGTGTCTTTGGGCTCACATGAATTAGTGTTTAAGTTTTATTGTTCTTAAGAGTTGTCTGTTGTAACACTGCCTGAATACCAACTGGGGCAGCGGTGTTGTACAAGGGGAAAGCTGCCCGTGTGTGTAAACCCAGTTGGTTCTTGAGCAAAACTGAGAAACTGGTGATGCATCTCCGAACATAATGTTTTCTTGTTGGAAGCTGAAGGGTCTATTTTCTTCATCATTTATTGATTTCAAGGCCTATAGGTGCCAGAAGGACCATGTGAAGAATATTCTGTGGCCAAGGAAATATGTGCAGGAGGAACTGAGTGTAATCCTCCAGTGCAGTTGTAGCAATGGTTCACTTGTTTCCTCCTTAATAGGACATAATAAGTATTATACAGCAGAACTTGAGCACGGTAAATGACAATACACGTGTGGTAGCTGATGGTAACAGCTCATACCTCTTGTTTTAATATCTCCATCTTCTTTCTTTCTCTTATAGCCATGTTACTGAAGATCACCTTGTCTTCTGGAAGCAGAAACACAGTGAACAGATGAACCTCTTCAGCCAGACATTCCTTCACTAGAGCTCTCCCCTCATGGAGCACCACGGCAGGGAGGAGATGAACTCGAAAGAGGAAGGTCCTCAGGTGTGGGCTGACTCTGCTGAGCAGGAACAGAATAGTGCTCAGGTGAATTATGTCTTCCAGAGCTTTTGGTTTCTGCTTGGGGTGGTGTTTCCATGCAAGCCTTTATCAGAGTCTGGGAATTCTGCTTTTGTTTGGGGAGGAATCATACCTGTCTGGTGATTTTGAATTCAAGTGAGCAGTGCACACTACAGCAGTGGATGGAGAGACATCTGAAACGAGCTGAACATTGTGGCTATACAATTCTCAGTGGCCAAATAGATGCACAACCATGTGGGCAAGAGAAGGCTGTCCAGGCTAATGAATATTAACCAGATCTGTGGTCTGTGGCAGCCCGTTTTGATGGCATCAGTCGAATCAGTTGGAATTGTGGGTGGACCTTGGGGAAAGTAAGATGAATAACTCATTCCAGTCAGACATCTGGGTAGTGAGGAAGGGAGAAATGTTAATTGTGAGTGACTAATACAGTCAGATTCTGATGTGTGCAGCTCGTTGCTCTGACAAAATGCAGCTGGGAATTTCTGGAAGGCTGTAAATTGATTTATTCTTCTGAATATGTTCTGAAGAGGATGCTGCATGTTGTGGTTGCCCCACAGGCTGAGAAATTCTGCCTCTCCTGGTGATTTCCAGCTTGGAAATTTGCAAGGAAAGGCACTTTTCAATGGGCTGTGTTCTGTTATCTCTACAATGGGATAATCATGCTGTTGTTTGCACATGGCAGTTAGAAAGCTTAATTAGTATTTGCAGAGTGCTCTCCAAATGAGAAATGCTCCCTGCATCCTTACTGCAATGCTTGTATGAGGATTTATTGTACAGAATCAGCACTTAGCACCCGTGGGGGAGCACCAGGTGTCTTGTGAAGCATAAGCTACAAGGTGAAGTAAAGTAAATCAAATATGTAGCTGTTGCATCGTTTTATGTGCAAACATTTTATGTGAGGATGAATATGGAGACTAAAACAAGGCTTCCTGCTAACTGTTCTATTTTAACTGTGTGCTGAACAAGGTTTTCAGTGTGCTAAGGGTGTCAAAAGATAACCATGTTCCCCTTGCCACTGGAACTAAGTATTCTAGCTTGTTCAAGGTAGGCCATTATCATCATTTATGGTCATAATAATCTGTCAAAATGAACTCTAGATTTAAACTGCTGGCCTGGACATAACTTGTTCCAGTTGTCCTTGGAATCATTGCTTGATGCTTTCATTTCTATGTTTCTCTGTTTAAATCGTTGAATTTTCTCCTGGTACTGCATGTACACGCTACAGAGAAGCAATCTAACATGTGCTATTGGTGCCTCATGATAGGTGCAATGCTATTACTTGAAGTAGTATCAAAGTTATAGGTTTTCTTAGCCATTCATCAAGCAGAACAAATTCACTCCAACTACAGAACTAGCTGGATGCAGTAATTATCATAAATCCAGAAAGGACTATGAGAGTAAAGGGAAGCAATATACCAATAAATTCCTTATATACCCCAGTTCAAATATGAACTTGCTTTCTCTTGGGAATATTCAGAGCATCATGCAAGAGCTGAGGATGGGTAGGTGCCTTTTATACCAGTTATGCCTTAAGTTACAATGCAGAGTAGAACCAGAATCTGGAGGTAGTTTATGTCTGGATTTCTATGTTGTTACCATAATTCAGTGAGAATTTAAGTGTGTATTGCAGGATCCCAGACTGGTTTGGGTTGGAGGGACCTTAAAGCTCATCCAGTTCCAGCCCCCAGCCACAGGCAGGGACACCTTCCACTAGAGCAGGTTGCTCCATCCCCATCCAACTTAGCCTTGAGCACTGCCAGGGATGGGGCAGCCACAGCTTCTCTGGGCACCCTGTGCCAACGCCTCAGCACCCTCACAGGGAAGAACTTCTTCCTTATACCCAGTCTGAACTTCCCCTGTTTCAGTTTGAACCCATCACCCCTTGTCCTATCCCTACAGTCCCTGATGCAGAGCCCCTCCCCAGCATCCTTGTAGCCCCCTTCAGACACTGGAAGCTGCTCTGAGGTCTCCACGCAGCTTCTCTTCTCCAGGCTGAGCAGCCCCAGTGTTCTCAGCCTGGCTCCATACAGGAGGTGCTCCAGCCCCTGATCATCCTTGTGGCCTCCTCTGGCCTTGCTCCAACAGCTCCATGTCCTTCTGATGGTAAGGACACCAGAGCTGCACACAGTGAAGCTAAGTGGGGTCTTATGAGAGCAGAGGGGCAGGATCACCTCCTTCAGTCTTCTGCTCGGGCTCCTTTTGGGGCAGCCCAATGTGTGTGGGTACTCTCTGTCCTTGTGTTGCTTCCCATAGGCCTACATGCCAGTTTCAAGACAGGTTGTGTTCTTTGTTGCAGGTGCACTTTGTCCCTGAGGGGGGAACAGTGGCGCAGATCGTGTACAGCGACGAGCAGGACCGTCCCTCGCAGCAGGTTGTCTACACGGCAGATGGCACCTCCTACACCTCTGTGGACACCTCTGAGCACACCCTGGTTTACATCCACCCCGTGGAAGCTACGCAGGCATGTGTGGTTCTGTGCACACCCTGTTTTGGCACCTAGGAAACGAGCTGGTTTGAGATGGAAGCTGGTTACCAGCCAAGTGGTAGGACTGGGAAATAGCAGGCAGTTCCTCTTTGCGCTTTTATCTGCCCGGTGTTGAAACAGCGACTTTGTGGTGTTCATTTGTCTGATGTGCAAATGTGGGACTCAAAGGATGTTGAGGCCATGAATTATTTCACTGAAGGTGGATGAGATTATAATTAGCTCAAAGGTGTTTTCCAAAAGACAGATAATCTCTCCAGAAACTCTGCCTCTGTTGTATTGAGTACAAAGCTAAGAGCAATCTGTGTGTCTTCTGGAGGAGTCCTTGTTTTGCATAGTACAGTTCTCATAATTGACAGTTACAGTGACAGCCATGTCTTTGCAGAGGATCTCGGTGTATTCAATCTCATTTTCTAGAATTAGCTTCAGGGATATTGTTGATTTTATAGACTTGGAATCTTTTTCCTCTTCATAATTGTATCTAACAGCTTTTATTCTCTGTCAGCACATGTTTATGGGGAGTTAATGTAGTACGTCTGTGCGCAGATAATGCAAGAGGAACAGGCATGCTTTGTCAAGCATGTTTTATAATGACTTAGCTGACATTATTATTAGCAGTGCTACAGAGTGCATGTACTTGACACCCACAGCAGCGCTGGCATAGCCTTGTGCTGTGGTCTCACTCTTGCACAGTTCTTAGCTGTTCCATTAGAACAAAGAGGTGCAGTATTAAGACATTATCATGCAACTGAGATGAAATTCTCCAAGCCCTAATGGGATTGGTGTTATGCCATGCTGTATTTGGTTGGAGCCAGACTGCCACCAGCTCAGATGTCTCGAGTTTTAGTGAAGTTAGCAAGGCTGACTTCTATCAGTACGTAGTTTTCATGTAAGTCTTGCTTTTCCAAGGGGGAAGCCCTCCCATCAGGGCTGTTCTTGCAGGCTACTGTAAGAATATTGGAGCTGGCATGTCTGCTGTGAAATGAAAAAGAGCTGACATCCTGGCTTGATGAAATTCACATGTGGGGTATGCTTGATAATTCCTCAGAAGGCGGCACACAGAAGTCTTGTGAATTTGCAGGAGATAAATGTAAGGGTTATCTTCTGTCCTGCCCTCGAGTATTATGTAGTTTTCATGCAGCTATTGAATTTCATCCTGTAGACTTTCTCAAACCAACACCTGACAAAGTGATTTCTGTGTTGAAAAGAGAAGAAAAACTCCCATGAGGCACTCCAGTATATGGGTGAAAAGTGCCACTTCAGTGTGGTATCATGTTTTAAACTACCTGAGCTTAGCTGAATTTCTTTGCACTTGGGTAAGTTGAACTAACCTGCTGTGCTAACAGACACGTTAGCAGAGGGTGAAGTGGGGCTGATTTCTGGGTGGCAGGGTAGCTGTGGTGTGAGTTGGGAGTGGGCAGCCCCCAGGCTGGTTTGATAAGCCTTTTTCACTTTGTCTAGACTCTGTTTACAGATCCCTCCCAAGTGGCTTATGTCCAACAGGATGCCACCACCCAGCAGGTAAGGAAGAGACATGAATTTTCTTGGGCCTGAGCTGTTAAGGAGACTGTTGCTGAAGGTGGAGAGATGTTGCTGTCTTGCTAGACCTTAATATAAGCTAGCTCTGACCTTGTCAAATGGCAGTCTTCAGTTGTGTGCTGTCATCTCAACCTGAAGGGCAAAAAGCTTATGATAACAAGCTGCTGTGCATGCATGACAAAAGAGAGTTTGAGTTTACTCTTCTTAATTCATGTTCAACAAAAATACTTATTGCCCTAGATAGATTGCAAAATCTTTCACCAGTGTCCCTTTAAGTCAGCAAGCTGATGTGGCTGATTTATTTTAGTGTGTCCTTCTGGAAAGACCAGCTTTGCAGCTGGCCTCATCCAGATTCTCATCCAAATGCCTTTTAAATCCAGAAGAGGCTCTCAAGGGATAGCAACTTTGGATCCAATTCTACATTTACTAAAAACTTCCCAGGAAATTAAGTGCAAATCCTGCAGAAGTTTATTACTGGCTCCCTTTTCTTCCCAGGGCATCCCAGGTTTGAGGCATGTGCTGGTGGAAAGGAGACTAGGGCCAGAATGAAGCTGGAACCTGTGTTTCCTTTCTCATCCATCACAATGGGAAGGTTTTATTGTTAACTTTTACTAGTATCTTTAGGGACTGTGTTGTGGTAATCAGGTAGAGGTGCTTTCAGATCTAGACCTCTAGTTCCAATTCCCTGCTTGTCATAAAGACTTAAAACCCTTACTGCTTGCTGAGTCTTTAATGGCACATGTCAATGGAGTCATGGCTAAAGCTATAGTTTAAATACATCTTTATTGACAGTCTTGGGGCAGAGTGCAGGGTTGAATGTGCACTGAAAGCCAATTTTCTTGCTAGAAAAAGACCTTTTAAATCGTTGAGGAAATGAGTGACCCAGTAAAGATGCTACCCGTTTTCTTCCAGTTCTCTGGAGGAATCCAGAATGTATTTTACCACATCACCACCTTTGCATGAAGAAGCCAGAAAACCCTATTGAGTTGTCTTAAAGCTCATAGAACAAATACAGGATCTAATTAAAAGTGGACATTATTTCTATGTGCAGTGTGAGTGACACTGCAAAGGATGTGTGCTTTTAGTACCCTGTGTGGAGTATCAAGGGCATGAACACTTGTCTGTCCTCAGCCCTTCCTCCCTTTTGATGCTGTCTGATGGCAGCCCCAGCAGGGCTATTCACTGCTGGCAAGTGGTTGGTCCCTCACGGTGGCAGCTCCTGCCTTTGCAGGTGTTTTAACATAGGCATTTCATGTGGGACATCCCTGCACTGTCAACAGGTCAAAATAGGAATTAAAGCTCCACTTATCTTTCAGAAGAAACCTCATCTCGAAAAGAAACTGGGAGGTTTTAAATCTCATGCCTGTATTTCCTGCACTGATGGAAGTCAGAATGTGCTTAAAGTGTGATTAGTAGTAGGAAATCCTAATAGGAGGTACAGACACAAGCACCTCTCATTGCTGGAGGTGCCACTGAATACTGATGCTTTTCCAGCTGTCACTTGGCCTCAGAGAATGCAGCACCAGGCAGCTTGGTTCAGCTTTCCTGAAGTCTTTTTCCTGTAGTCTTTATACTGTTTCATGAATTACTGTGAACAAAACAAGATTTGAAGTTTTAAGGCTGTCTGCTTGTGTTGTAGATGTTCTTGTCTGCTCCTTCACTGTTGGCACAACTTGTGTTCTCACTTTTATCTGTATTTGTTAAACACTCTGTGCAGAGGCTTTAATTTTAGCATAAAAGCTGCTTAATAGTCAGAGGCACAAAGCAGAAGCTACATGATGTCAGCTGCAGAGGATGAGAAATCAGGCGAGATAATGGTGCAAATTCCCGTGTAGATAAGCAGGAAACAAAAGGCAGGAAAGGTGATTCTTAGGATCTTAATTCTGCTTTGTTTCGTAGCAGAATGAATGGGAATGCTGTGGGAATATGCATTATTTTTGTGTAGTAACAAAACTGGGGATGGAAACAACCAGAAATGTGCAGTGTAACCAGACAATGCAAGGAAAAGGATCACTGTTGGAATAGTCGTGGGTGTTTGATCTTCCAATGGGGTCAATAGACCATCTTGGTTTTAGAATGGATTTTGTTTGCTAAAGAAAGGTGCAAAGAGGAGATGCTGCTTTTTCCTTCTTTACCTTTCCCCTTAAAACAAAAGAAGGTAAATTTAGACGTAGAAGAGAGAAAGACCTCAAATCCCTAGTTTTGACCAAGAGCTAAAGAGCTTCTCACATCTTGCCTTAGTGCAGTTTGAACCCAGGCTGAGTAGGACCTTAATCTAAAGCCAGAAGTGGGAGATGGGCAATGCAGAAGTTGCAGAATCTAGAGTGAGTTTTGAAGCTTTTCCCTTTGTCCCCAGATCCGCAGGTTTTGTCCAAGTCCATCATCTCTACTTACTAACGAAAGCCATGACAATGCTGCAGTTTTTGACCTAGTGTAGGACTCCAGGGAGCTTTGCATGCAGGGCATGATGGAAATGCTGCAGTGCTAAACTGAGTGCCTATGATTTTAGGTAACTGTGCTCTTGCCTGCTGCTGCTCAGAGCATGAATCCCACCAACCTGTCCGTGCTCGGCAGCGTTGCTGAACCCCCCCAGCAAATGGCTCTGGAGCAGGGTCCTCAAGCAGATAGAGTAAGTTGCCAGGCACCCTTTTCTTCTCAATGTACACCAATGTCATTGCTCCATTGTCTCAGGTGATGGGACGTGTCTGTGATCCGGGAGGAGATGGGAGAAAGCTGGAGCACAAATTGGTGCTGTCTTTCAGCATGTGTATGCGGTTCCTGCAGGAGAGCAGCATTCCAGTATCTGGAGGGGGCTACAAGGATGCTGGAGAGGGACTCTTCCTCAGGGACTGTAGTGATAGGACCAGGGGTGATGATGGGTTTAAACTGAAAGAGGGGAAGTTCAGGATGGATACAAGGCAGAAGCTCTTCCCTGTGAGGGTGCTGAGGCGCTGGCACAGGGTGCCCAGAGAAGCTGTGGCTGCCCCATCCCTGGCAGTGCTCAAGGCCAGGTTGGACACAGGGGCTTGGAGCAAGCTGCTCTAGTGGAAGGTGTCCCTTCCCATGGGAGGGAGTTGGAACTGGATGAGCTTTAAGGTCCTTTCCAACTCAAACCAGTCTATGTATTTAATATACATAAAAACCTGTTCTACAGATTGTTCTGCCTTGGGCAGCCGCCTTAAAATAGTCTTCTCAGCTTTGAAACCCAAGTTAACAGAAGGTGTAATGCTGACTGTCACACACAGGACCAACATCCATCGGGTCTCTTTGCCAGTCTTGGAGGCAGCTTTGCTGTGTGTAGTATTTCTTGTTCTGTACCTGAGGAACCTGTGTGGGTGCTAGAACATTCTGTGCAGTGCACTCCAATTAGTTTTGTCTCTTTTTGTAGAGGAAGAAAGGGATAAACTTTAAAATTGGGGAAAGAATACAGTGCCCTCAACTGTCCACTATGTCCCCAAGTTTGTATCTAGACTCTCTGTATCTCATCCCTTATGATCTCTGCATGTGTGCTCTGGGGATTTGAATTTGGGTGATTGCATGATGGAAAAGATCATGTGCTGAAGTGCAGGATTCTCACTTGCACAAAAGAAGCTAAATTACAACTTTAGGCTCTAGATAATTTCCACAGAGCCTGGGCTTGGTTTCTGTGAGGGCCCAGAGCTGCTTTGATTTCAATTTCTTCTCCTGAGTAGTGAGTTCTTGACAGGGTAGAACCAGGTAGTGAGTGACCCAGAGCTGTCCTGAGTGATGCTGTGGGTAGCAGCGATGCAAAACATCCCTCAGCAATCATTTATCATGTCACTTCACTTTCCCTTGTCCTTCTTTCCATTACCAAAGGAAGCAGAAAGGGTTAAACTAGCAAGAAGCTTCATTGCTTGTCTTTGTAAGAGTTTTCCTTCATGATTCAGTTGTGATAGTTTGTGAATTCTCTCCTCCAGGCATCGTTACCGGTGCATAACCAGGTGTTACCTCCTATGGAGGCAGTGGATGGTTCTGACCCTTTAGCACCTCTGCAGAATCAAATGGGAAGGATGGAAACAAAAGAGGAAGATGATGAGGATGAAGATGAGGATGAAGAGGGGGAGGACACTGACATGGATGAATGGGATCCAGATCCACCTCGACCCTTTGATCCCAATGATTTGTGTAAGCGTTGGAAGTATTGTGTAGTGTGTTAGTCACCCTCCTCTTATTTCTTTTCCTCTGTCTAGTAAAAATCATTCAGATTTTAGCAGTAATAAGTAAATTCCTTGATACCCAGAGATGTAGGCTCAAATTGGGCTGCTTTACTGCAAAAACAAGGTTCTGTCTCAGGTGGAGCGTTGGAACTGCTTTATTCTTCCTTTTGGAGGCAGCTGCCCTCTCTAATGCTTTAAGATGTAGACAGACTATTGGAATACATGAAGTTTAGAACAAGATGAGGCTGTGCCTTCTGAGCTGAGTGAGTGTCTGTCTGACAGTCATGTCCTCTCTGACTTTGTGCTGTAGGGTGTGAAGAGTGTAATAACGCGCATCCTTCTGTGTGTCCAAAACACGGACCATTGCATCCAATCCCAAACAGGCCTGTGCTGACCAGGGCGAGAGCCAGCCTTCCCTTGGTGCTCTACATAGACAGGTTTTTGGGAGGCGTGTTCTCCAAAAGGAGGATCCCCAAACGCACACAGTTTGGACCTGTGGAAGGACCCCTGGTTAGACAAACAGAACTCAAAGACTGCTATATCCATTTGAAGGTAAGGCCATGTGTGCACGAGAGGGGATGAGGGATCCATTTGTGCTTAAGCTTTAATTAGCATGAATTTGTCAGTCTGCCTTGATGAGTTATTTCACTAAAGATGTTGTTCTGATACTTCTGTCTCCGAATGTGACTTGGGAATACCCAGACAGGCTTGAAATCTATTGTTATTCATGGAGACACAATAATCATGGTGAATATTCTGGCAGTATGGTGTTACGGTGTATAGGATGAGTAACATGGAATGCTGTGAATCATTTTCACACAGGGTGAAGCAGCATCTGGGCATAAAAATAGCCCCATCTGAGGATGTTTTGCAGCCATTCGTTTGTGTCACGCTGTAACTTAAGTTAAAAGTACTTTTTACTCCCCTTTCCCTCCTCTCCCCCATAAAATGTAGGGAAGGGGAGAGATTTTTCACCCCTTCTTCATGCAAGGATGTTGGAGTTGAGGTGTAATGGATTTGGCTGACTTTTATCCAGTTATTTACTGGTTTGATTGTGGAAATTGGTTCTTTATCTGCTAGAGATGAAGTCTGCAGTCTTAGGAGCGCTGCTGTCTGATGGTCAGTGCCTGCCAAGCAAGTTGTGACCCCAGGCAGATCCAGTAACCCAGCCAATATTGAGCTAGAGCAGCACTGCTTCCAGCTTGAGTCAGGAAAGCAATGAAGTGGATTTGGCAGTTAGAAACATTGGACAGCTGATGCCATATAACCTGCTAAAGCTAGAGCTTCTCATGCCTCATTTACAGCCACATGTCAAGTACTGTGGCTGATGCTTTTAATGAATGATTCTTGCCCTTGAAAGCTGTGGAAGGGGCCATCGTGTCTCCCTGGCTAAATCTCTGCCTGTCTTCTAAGTGTTTTCCTAAATGCTGCTTGTTTCTGGATCCCTGTTAGCAGAGA
Source organism: Pezoporus wallicus (assembly GCF_028554395.1). Taxonomy (NCBI): domain Eukaryota; kingdom Metazoa; phylum Chordata; class Aves; order Psittaciformes; family Psittacidae; genus Pezoporus; species Pezoporus wallicus. The sequence continues at coordinate 129,852 of NW_026635084.1, read as the reverse complement.
GAAAGAAAATCAATGATGCCTTCATTAGCTTTCCTAATGTAATAGTTGTATGGGCAACTCAAAGGCTTCTGAACCTGCTGCCAGGCAGTTACAGCCACATGTAATTGGCTTTTGCTACAGGTTTCTCTTGAGAAGGGGGACAGAAAAGACAGAGATTTGCAAGAGGACCTGTGGTTTGAACTTTCTAGCGAGGCACTTTGTAACTGGATGATGTTTGTGCGTCCAGCTCAAAACCATTTGGAGCAGAACCTGGTTGCGTATCAGTATGGCCACCACATTTACTACACCACCATTAAAAACGTGGAGCCCAAGCAGGAACTCAAGGTATGGCATTACTCATGGTTTGGGGCTCATTTTTCTACTGATGAAATCGAACCTTCAAGGTTCCTGTTTAATAAGTGCATTTCCAAGTGCCAGGAATGGTTCTGTCCATAGTTTTAGGGCTTTTCTTCTCTCATCAAGCACATGAATCGAACATCACTGAGGTCAGTGGAAGTCTGAGATCAGTATGCACATGATTGGTTTGTCACTCTCATGCTTTTACACTGCAACTGTTTTGCTGATGCAGTCTAATTTTATTGCAGCAGTCTCATTCTTTTGAGTTCTGGATGCCCTTTCCAGTTAGCCCTGGGTGCCCTTGACTTCTTGTCTGGTGCCTTAAGTGACTGTGGGCTCTCGCTTTCCCTGGCTTTCCTGGAGCTTTGGAAACTTTGCATGTGGAAAATGATAAAGGATATTGTGACTTCCCTGCGAGTTACTTTCTGTTCCCTCTACAATGTGTTACTCTGAGTTCCAAGCAACGTGGCTGGCTCAGATGACCTTCGTCTTCAGCATCATGTGGGGAACTGGGGGCAACCAAACCACTTTGATATCAGGAAAAGGCTTTTTCTTCCTCAAATCTTATTCTCAACAATGTAACAAAAACCTGGATTTTAACCAGGCCAAAAGCCTCCTTGCACACTTCTTGTAAGGTTCCTTTTGGTTTCTCTGGCATCAGTCCTTAATTTGTTTAAGCTGAATCACTAGAAACCTTGTTAATCCATTTGAAGTGCATCCAAACATCATTTTCTCAAGTTTTTAAATCAATTGGAAATCAGACTTTAATGAAATGTGCACAGACCTGCATGCAGCAGCAGCATTTTTCTTCCTTTATGTGTAAGTAGTGTCTTTTAGGGTAAAATTGGTTTGAGAATTGAAAGTGAATGATCCAGGCTCTGTAATGTGTTCTCCTCCCCACGCAGGGCTATAATTTATATCCAAAGATGGACATAAATTATAAAACATAAACCTCCTTTAAGTGGAGGACCAGTTAAAGTTGAGAACTTGTGTATTGCATGACGGGTCTAGGAGCTCCAAGGCTTGCTTCTTACCCAGCTAGTGAGATTCCTGCCGAGGGACACACACCTTTATGGGAGTTAGAAATGCCACTGACTGCTGCTATGTGGCCTACTGCAAGTTTAAACTTGCCCAGATTTTTCATGCTGAGAATCTGTTCATGCCTTCTTGTAGAAATCTCTTCTGAAACGGGACCTTTTTAATCAAAGAGTAAGATAAAATGACAAATGGGGCAAGAAATCTCAGCTAGAAGTGAACATCTGATTTTTAGGCTCTAATAAAGTGTGTCTGTCTGGTTCTCCCTGCTGAAAGCTCCCGAAATCCCTTGTATACTGAAGGTGGGTCCATCCTGCTGCAGCCTGGCAGATCTTTGTTTTGGGAGGCAGGACCATCTTGCTCCAATCCTTCAGAAGTTCAGGCGCATTTGAAGTGAGTCTCTGTGGATGGTGCTGCCTGTTTTCTGTGGACAGAAAGCAGGAAAGAAATGGACATTATTTTCCTATTACTCTTGTTCCACCAAGGACCAGCACTTGGGTGACACCCATCCTTTTCAGTCATACACTTGGGTCTGAAGAGATTAATTTTATCTCCTTTAGAGCTTCTGGTAGCCATGTGTGAGATGAACATTCGTATTAGGAGGCTGTACCTTAAAATTAAATGGATATGCCTTCTGAGCAAAGCTCTTCCATTCGTCAGTGAGGGCACATTGATCTCAACAGGCTTCATTATTGAGGATAAGAGTTAGTGCTTGAGGCAAGTGAAGTAAATGCATTGCTTAAAACCTGCTTTCAAATGGATTCCCTCTAGTTCTGGTTCCATCTGAGCATTCTGTTATCTTTTCTTCCTGCTGCAGGTGTGGTATGCTGCTTCTTATGCAGAGTTTGTGAACCAGAAGATCCATGACATATCCGAGGAGGAAAGGAAGGGTAATTTGGGCTCTTCTCTTGGGTTTTATTGTGTGACAGTGTTCGGGTGTTGCACTTCTCTGTTTCAAGTACACAGCTTGTCTAGTGCTCCCAAGTTTTTGCTAGGTTAAGAGAAGTTAAACCAGATCTTGGTTGTGTTATTGGGGCTTATTTCTACTAACTCTTCTCATGCTATTACTGCAATAACTTAACCTTTTGCCTCAGTCTATGGGAAGCATTAGGTTGCTGTTGGAAAGAGCTATGTTTCTGTGCTTGGTGCTTAATGTTGAGTCTCTCATAACCTGATGTGCTGCGGGTTTAGATTGAGAGCTTCTCTTGACCTCCCCATACTTGTGCCAGAGATCCAATCCTGTAGGTGCTTCTCCATGCAAAGGTAAAGTCCAGAATCTCCCTGAGTTTTAAGTGGTGCTTATAGTCCATGTGAACTGTCCCCAGTGACCTTTTTATCTTTCTGTGATGAGCTGTGGTCGTGCCACAGTGCAGAGGGGATAAAGGGACCAGTGTGACGGATACTCTGCAGTTTGTCTAACCTTTAGGGGAGAAGTATGGCTTAGGGAGAAAAGAAACCCCAACCAACCAAATGAAGCATTTCATCGGTGGTGACCGAGATGCTCTTCCTGACCTTTCCCTTTGAACATAGTTCTCAGAGAGCAAGAGAAGAACTGGCCCTGTTACGAGTGCAATCGGCGCTTCATGAGCTCAGAGCAGCTCCAGCAGCACCTCAACTCCCACGATGAGAAGCTGGACTTCTTCAGCAGGTACTGAAGGCTTTGCCTCCTTGTCACTCTGGTGTGTCCCCAAACTGGCAGGAAGCAGGGGTTTTGTCCTAGAGGTCTTGCTGTCCGACCTGGATGCCTGTGGGAGAACAGCTCAGCACCAGAAGGGAAGAACATGGCACCAGGAAGCTGATTGCTGTAAGAGACTTTGCAATAGAAGCAGCGTAAGGGAAATAAACACCCCATTGGAACTGGTGACATGATTTTGGTTTGCTTTTGGGTTGTTTTGGCAGTGACTGAAAAAGCTGCATTATTTCAGTACCACAATATTGGAATACATAATGCTTCTTGGATGTGGGCGGCTACAGAGCTTGGAGAACAAGGCTTGTAGTGCTTTGCCTCCTCATGGGGCACACTGGAAGTAGGAGAGTTGCCACAGCACAGGACTTGCTAGAAGCCAATAATCCTTTTGGTCACACACTTAATCAAATCAGTTGTTGTATGGTCTGGTTACTGAGTTGAATGATGCTGAGAGAGAATGTGCACAATGAGTGGAGCCTCCAAATCCAACCTGTTTTGTCTCTAACCTGGAGTTCCATGTGTTCTGCAGAGCCAGAGGCCGAGGTCGTGGCCGAGGGAAGAGGAGGTTTGGACCAGGCAGGCGCCCCGGGCGCCCTCCCAAATTCATGCGTATGGAAGCAACCAGTGAAAATGGGGAGAAGTGTGAAGAAGGGACACAGGTATATTTTAGGGGGTGGAAAGGAGGAAAAACTCATCTCATAGGATGTAAACTTGGGGTATCAGTGCAAACTGGGGGTGTCCTTGGGACTTACACCCAAGTAATTCTTGCTTTTCTAGCTGTGATTTTCTGCTTCCCTTCTGTAACAACTGTAAAATCATTCATGTTTCTACAGCAGCTTTGAGCACTAAGCACGTAGCACTGAGGTGGGTTATTGCAGCACTTGAGCAGCATCACGAAAGTAATTTAGGCAGTAAAAGTGTAATGGGAATTTAGGTTTCTATTAGTCCTTTCTGGAATGTGAGGTCAGAGCCTGCTTTTAGAGCTGTTGCTGGTAGAATTAAATCAGTTTGAGCTATGATTCTTCACGATGTCTGAATATTAACAAAAGAGCCTCCTGCAGGCGTGCTTCCTGCAAGGATTTCCTTTGCTGTTGGTTTTATTCTGTAGGGACCTAGTATGATGCATTTAAGTCAAATGCTCAGTTCTTGCTGACCATGCTTGGGTTACCACCAAGAGCTTTGCTGAAAGGTGTCAGGAGGGCTCAGTGGCTCTGGTTTATGACTCAGCTGAAAGCTGCTATCTATCTGAGAGGTAATTTTCCTCTGGCATCTTACTGGTTCATGGTTCAGTGCTGACTCAGAGGGAGGAATATCTACATTGCCTGTGAATGCCTGCCACTCATCTTCTGAGGCTGCAGCAGTGCCCTAAATGCTGCATTACTTGCAGGCAGTTGGGAGATCACCCTCTCTGCAATCTGACATGACACAAGCCAGCTCCAGTTAGAGGAGTAAGCATAATGCTGTTCCCAAACTCTTAACTACAGAGACACAGGGTGCAGTCCTAATGTGTCTGAATGGCCTCTGGACCAGCAGTGCCTCGTGTCCTGCCAGCTTGGAGCCTGGGCCAGAGCTCATATGTGTCTGTACACTCCAATGGGGCTACGGTTGTATCCCAAGCCCTTGGAAGTTGGTCTGTGTCACTAAGGACTGAGCACAAGTTCATCTGCCTGACAGCTTGAGACTGGGGATGCTGTGAGCACAGTTTAGGGTCAGTAACTGTGGGAACTAGCCCCCTAGAGCAGGACTAGACATTTGACTGGTGTATTGCTGTAAGTGTCTCTTAGCTGGTAAGCGTTTGTGGTTTACAACAGCTCTACTCCTTCTAGCACATCCCTGTTTTAGTTCTCCCACATCTGTGTTTGTGCTTTGGCAGTACCAAAGTATGATATACTTCTAGTGCTCCCTCTCCTGACTTGGGCTTTTAAGTTGCCTTGGTTTGCATTAAGTGCTGTCAAGTAAAGATCCATGTTGGATTATTTTTCTTGTAATAGAAGAGAATTCCATTGCAGAGGAGTTACTGGAACCTCTGCAAAAAGAATGTAGATTTTTTGCATGTGCTTCCTGCTCCCGACACCCTGCCTTTTATGTGGAAGAGGAGGCAAACTGCTTTGTGTGATAAATATAAATGATGCATGCAGCTGGGTAGATGAGAGCGTGCAGAGCTTGGAAACTGGATGGCAAAAGGCACAGTGCACAGTTTAATCAGCTCGTTTGTCACTCTCCAGCACTCCAGCTTGTTTGTTAGACAGGAGAATACAGTGCATAACAATACATGATAATGTTTCAAAGTGACAACAATGAGACACAAATTCTCTGCTTTCCCTGGTCTCTGCTAGTGGTTTGGGTTGTTTCCTCATGGGTCATCTTATGTCACCTTTGGTTAAAGCAGTAGCAGTCATGAGTCATGAGCAGAAGATCTTCTTTGGCTATTAACAGCTGGGTTGCTTTGATTATCTGTGTCCAGTCAGACAATATGGTGGCCAGGATGTTGTCCTCAACATCAGAAGGACATGGAGCTGTTGGAGCAAGGCCAGAGGAGGCTACGAGGATGCTCAGGGGCTGGAGCACCTCCTGCATGGATCCAGGCTGAGAACATTGGGGCTGCTCAGCCTGAAGCAGAGAAGCTGCGTGGAGGCCTCAGAGCAGCTTCCAGTGGCTGAAGGGGGCTACAAGGATGCTGGGGAGGGGCTCTGCATCAGGGACTGTAATGATAGGACAAGGGGTGATGGGTTCAAACTGAAACAGGGGAAGTTCAGGTTGGAGATAAGGCAGAAGCTCTTCCCTGTGAGGGTGCTGAGGCGCTGGCACAGGGTGCCCAGAGAAGTGGAGAATGCTCCATCCCTGGCAGTGTTCAAGGCCAGGTTGAGCCTTGGGTGACATGGTCTTGTGTGAGGCATCCCTGCCCATGAACAGGGGTTGGAACTGGATTATCTTAAGGTCCTTTCCAACCCAAGCCAGTCTATGAAGAGAGTCACCAACCTGCAGCGCTGCTTCCCTGGCGCTCTGAATGTTGTTGCTGTAGGTGGAGGTGATGTGCTGCGAGCATCAGTGGAACACAGTAGGAACATGTTAGTGTAGAAACATTTTGTTTCCAGCTTGTGATGAGCATGTAGAGATCTTGCTGCCTGCTGAGTATTATCAAAGCCTCTTTCAGTGGGTGGGGGGAATAATCACTGGTTGTATGATTTGCGATTTCAGGACTTGCTGCATTTTTCCAGCAAGGGGCAGTTTGATGAGGCCGGACAAGCCACACTGAACGGGTTGGAGCAGCAGGAGCAGACTCCAGTGCCACCAGAGCCACAGTCTGCGCTGGAGCAGCAGTCGGAAAACCACCCGCTACAAATGCAGGCGCAGCACGATGAGAGCCCGGTGCCCACGCAGAGCACCATGACAGCAGATGACATGAGGCGAGCAAAGCGTATCAGGGTAAGCAAAGAGGGCAGCAGGTGACATCTTCTCTCTCCCTCTCCATTTGCTGCCACGTGGAGAACACTGGACCTGCTTGCCAGGACCCAGCTGGTCTTTCTCCCACTCTTGTATCTATATCCAAATCCCAAATAAAGCATCTCGTTCCTTTCAGCCTCTCTGCACTGAGAGGAAGGCAAATCTCATGTAAAGAACTAGTATATCATGAGATGCTACTGAGAACAGGTCACCAGTTGGAGCAGATTCAATCCCAGCACAGGAATTCTTTCACAGAAACACAGTCCATCCAAGCTGGCAAGCAGGAGTGCTTCAGGCAGCCGGCTGAATCATGGTACTGTGGCACAGACTTGCTCACAGCACCATCTGTGCCCCTCACAACTCTTCCCTTGCGAATAGTTGCCAAAGAGGAACCACGACCTCAGTTTAGATTCATTTAGGTGGTGATAGTTAGTGAAAAAAGCCTTTCCTGGGGTCAAAAAACCTGCGTGTCTTTAAGCTAAAACCTGTGCTAGGAGATTTCTGTACTGACAGCAAACGCTTTCAGCCTGAGCTCTGTGTCAACTGGGTGAGCTGTTTTTCCTCTGCTTGTGTGTGGGAGGGAAATGATTCAAGCAAATAATCCTTCAAGCCATGTAAGTGTGAGATTGGCTTATTTAGCCTCCAATCTTTCTCTTTCTCTTCCATGTGTAAAATTTTGATTACAGAAGGGAGCAGCTGCAATTGGGGTAAGAATCCATTTGAGGGGATGAGAAAGGATGGGAAAAGAGGAACTTTTCCATATAGGAAGACGTTGAGGCAAATTTTGCTCTCAGTTTATAGCAGTATATATGAGACCAGTGGTGGTGTTACCCCATAAACGCAGTGGAATATCTTAAAGGAAGAAGTTGGCTGAGGCACATTAAGACTGCAGAATTTGTAACCGTATCAGATGCACTCTCTGAATGACAAGTTCCTACCGGTCATTTGACTTTGGTATGTTAAAAGCTTGGGGGATTTTTACTGAATGTATTGAAGGGTGGATAATGGAGCATGAAGACAGATGCTGAGTGTTTGACAGGGAAGAGCGTGGGTATTTACTGCTTACAAGATGCCACAGCTTCCTCAGGAGAAGGGATTAGAAAGTGTTGCCTGTTTCCCTGCATTTTGGAACCTAAGATGTCAACTTGAGATCTTCTGGGACAGTAAATGTGAGGGGAAAAAAGGGACGGAACTTCTGAAGTTCTTTGCCTTGTGGCTCAGCTTTTGTCCCCTGGGAATTCATCACAAGTGGATGACAACTCAGAGGAGTGCAGTGGTGGTTTAGTCCTCAGTGACATGTTTCTATGTCCAAATCTCCCTAACTTCCCCTACAGCAGAGTCCTGGAGATGCTTCAGGGCAGGGGCAGAATGGCAGATGGATGGTTGTGTAGCACCTTTCCGTATTGCATCAGGCTGTGAGCAATGAGAACTTGAGAGGAAAGGAAACTAACAAGTGTAAAATCACAGCAAGCTCTAGGAGCCTGTGAGCACTCATTCAGTCCAACTGTTCCCAGCACCTCCTTCCCATAACATGCACTAAAATACTGCAAACAAGCCAACATACGGGTTTAAAATGTATATATATCATTTGCTTCCAAAGAACAGGTAGGAAGTCTTGACCTGGAGACCTGTGTAGCTCAGTATCTTCCTTATTACTCATCTAGGATTTAATTCTCAAAACCAGTAATTCTTTGTGAACTGCTTCAACTCTTCTAGGCTTTGAGGCAGTGATGCTCAGAGTGCTTTCATTCTAGCTAGAAGCACTGATCTCTAGTGCTCCAGGGTTCCAATCCTGATAAGATCAGTTCACTTTCAGCCTCTGCTTTAGAGTGGAGTCTCCTTGAAGATCAGACTGCCTTAAATCTGGTAGTGATGTCCTCAGTATTGAAAAGATACACCCACCCTTCAAGATACTCTTGTAGCAAATGAGAGGGAGGTTTTGGTCTGCAGCCAAAAGAAATACTTGGTTTTAATTCAGTTCGGGGCAGTGTCCAGAGTGTCAATGTGCTGACCCCAAACACCGGCAGGGATAGGGATGTGGTTTGGAAAGCACAAATCATGTGCTGAAAGAAATGCAACCAGTTGTATAAGAAAGAGTACAAACAGTAAGCTGAGGTTAAAAGAAGTCCCTGCTCCTTAACTTTTCCACTCTTGTAATCCTCGCCCTGTTGTCATCCTGCCTTAATTATTCCCTCCTGCTAAAAGCATTTCATTCTCACCATGGCTCTGCAGTCTGCATCACATCACTGTTAGTCAACTCTGAGAAAACATGAAAGGTCACAGAACACCCTCAAGATGATCTGTGGGGTTTATCTTTGCCCTTTAACTCCCCTCAGGCATTTACTACTAAAGGGTAAACCTGGAGGATCTGCTTAGTGTTTCCTTAGGCAAGAACCTCAAAGGAGTTATGCCTAAGTAAAGAGTAAACTCCAGCTACAAGAGCTGGCCCTCATGGTGACCTTCAGAAGTGAAGGCTTCTGGTTTCAAGTCCATTGCATAACATAACTATTTTTCTCTCCCTCAATGCTGCCTGCTCAGCTGGAGCTGCAGGTAGGTTTGGTTTGGGTTTTTGCTGTATCTAATGGAATGGTACATAGCAACATCATCCTCCGTGTTGTTTTGTCCAGCTTCTGTTTAGTGTTTCCTTATTGACCTCCACATTGTAAATTGTCACATTTGTTCTTCTTCAAGCAGCCAATGTCCAGAACTAAGTGTTAACTGAATAACAATTTGCATTCTTCTAGTTCTTTCCATACTAATTCATTGCAAGTTTAAGGTGAATATTATAGGCGTAAACTGCTGGATGGAATACTATAATAATCATCTTAGTTTGGGAGGATCTGTTTGTGCACTTGTTTGCACTGGATCAAATTTATCAGCTGATGAGACAACACTTAGTTCTTTTTCTGTTCTTTGTAATAGCTGCTAGCTTATTTAACCATAAAGCAGTAAAACATTTCACCCTTCTGTAGCCTCTGAGGTAGCAATGGGACTATGTTGATTTACATGGTATAGAAGTCTTAACCAGTCAGCTCCTGGTACCTTACCAGTGATCAAAGAGCAAAGTATGGTAATAGTGGAGCTAAGAACTTGAAGTGCATCTCTTCAATTATTTGGTTTCTTAGCATATCCCTCTAGTTAAGGGGAAAACTACCTATTTCTGAGTCCAAGCAACACATGAATTTTCACCCAGCACATGCCTGTCTTCCTCACTCATGGTGTGACTTAGCAGATCCATCTATTTCCCATTGTCCTCACTTCTCCCCTGGTAAAATGGAGAATGGAGATGATGACAATTCAGCAAGAAACCCAGTTGCTGTCATCTTCCTCTTTCTGGAATGAAAGTGTAGGTTTCCCTCTGCAGTTCAGATGGTGCAAAGGATCATTCAGGTCCACTAATATAATCTCTAGCACAGCACTTCACAGTATTCCCAAGCTGTTCTCTCGTTCCAGCAGACTTGCTCCTGACTTTACTTTCTCCATGTCAGCTGTTGGCACACACTTAAGAGACACAGCACATGTCAGCCCAGACATTGTCACAAGAGGAGGAGAAAGGGAACAGGGAAATCTGTTTGCAGATATCTGGCACGTATCTCTTGAAGTGTGTAATGTTGCATGTGTTCAAGCACAGGTGCCAGGGATGTCTGGTGCTATTTCTCTGAACTATCATCATGTAGGCTCTGTGTGTGACATCTGAAAAGGGAAGACCGCAGTAAAAGATGAGGTATAGATCTTAGTTTGGAGAAGAGCAGATATTCCTTAGGCTTCTTGCAGTGTGCTTTCAGTACACGATTGGTGATAGTGTGCTGTGGGGTTTCGTGCACGCAGAGGTAGGATGGACTTCCAACTTTGCCACACACAAATCCTCATCCAATACTGAAATGCAGGTGCAGGCCACACTTGGTTGTTTCTACAGACAGCGTGTCCAGCAGCATCTGTTCCTCCAGCAGACAGTGCTAGTGTTGGGACTCTATACTATTCATCTGAAGGGGAGAAAAGGAAGAGATAACAACCGTGGAATGATACAGGAAAAGTAGACCTAAGGAAAGCACACACCAAAGCAAAGCAGGGGCTAAAAAGAGCAATTGTGTGCAGTAGGAGTGGAAAAAACCAGAGAAGAGCAGCCCAGAACTTGAGGATGAATATTCACATAAAGCCCATCATGCTCCATTCACCATATTCTTGTTTCTTGCAGTACCAAGAAAAGCAATTTCAAGTTGGGCTGTGTATAATCAACTGTCCTTTGAGCAGACAACAGAATCTATCAGAGCTCCTCTCAATTTAGCACTTCTGTTTGTCTTTCATCTCTCTTCTTCATTTTCAAGCTCTAGCACATGATGGATGCTCAACGGCAAAGACAGGCAAATTGCTCACAAGTTCTTAGCCATTGCTGGGAAACCTGCCATTCTGCCCTTGCTGGAATGTTTTCAGAGTCTGTTCTTTCTGATGGTAACAGAAAGCTTTAGGCTAGCATCTCCTGAATGTATGTTCCACCAGAAGCTTTCCAGGCAATGCTAAACCACTGCTGCACATCCTTGTGGGTGCAGATGCTGTTTTTTAGGGACCAGGTGTGTACTTCAGAGGGGACTTAGTTTTATTTTACAGGAAAATGCCATGCTAAAGACAAAAATGGCCAAGAAACAGGGACTGGAGAGGAAACTCCTGCTTTGTGTGCTCCTAATGGTGTGGAACTGCAGGTTTATCCCTTAAGTTCTGCCTGTCACAGCCTCCGCTTATGTGAAATGGGGACAGTATAACATGAAAGCATTTTGGTTTTGAAGTATATTTAACCTTGAAAATAGATGTGGAATCTATAGATAACAATAACAGGCTCTGTTTCCTGCAGAATGCAGCTCTCCAGCACCTCTTCATCCGGAAATCCTTTCGCCCCTTCAAATGCCTCCAGTGTGGGAAGGCCTTCAGGGAAAAGGACAAACTGGATCAGCACCTCCGCTTCCACGGGCGGGAAGGGAACTGCCCTTTGACTTGTGACATCTGCAACAAGGGTTTCATCAACAGTGGGGCTCTCGAGAGCCACATGAAGTTCCACATGGACCAGAAAACATACTCCTGCATCTTCTGTCCCGAGTCCTTTGACCGCCTGGATCTGCTCAAAGACCACGTGGCCATCCATGTCAACGATGGCTATTTCACCTGCCCTACCTGCAAGAAACGCTTTCCAGACTTTATCCAGGTGAGATGCCTTCCAGGTCTTGTGTAAGCACTCTGTTTGTGAGCTTTGCAGTGCTGTTCTTGGGTCCTGCTGCATGTCGGTTCATTCTCACAAGATAAAGGGGTCCACCTCAGTTGGAAATTAAAAAGGAAGAGTGACCAAGCATTGCTAGCTGCTGTCTTACGCCCCTGCAGTGCTCTTTCTGTTACATGATCAGCTGTAGTACCTCAGTCTGGCACTGCACTGCAGTAAGAGTGGTTCCTTATTCTCCAAAGATTCCTAAACCAGAGGTTCTGACTCCTTTCGATCAGTGCAGATCCTTGGTACAAAAAGGAATTGTCTTTCTGCGTGTGCTTCAATATCCCTTGTCCTTTGTCATTCAGACTCTGAAGCAAAACAAATGGTGGTATTGAGTCTTTAATCCCTTGCCTGTTTCTGTCAGGATAATTCACTTGAATCCTTGCAGAAACACCAGAACAGATCAGGATATTCTGCTTCCTGACTTCTCCGTTGGCTTCAGGTGGGGAGCTTATTCTTCTTCCCTGCACTCTGCTTGGGAAAGAGGTTACACTGCAGTAGTGAGTAACGGGACGACTTCGTGCAGTGTGCAGAGCCACTGCAGAAGATGGTTAATAGAATTCCAGGGTGCTATTTTGATGTTCAGGAAGGAAGAACCGAGTGGTACCACGCACACATTCATTACCCTTCCTAGGGATGTAGAGGTTGAGAAATTTTGCTGAGCTGCCTGATTTAAATAGAAATCCAATTTAAATCAATAGAAGCTGATAGACTATCCAATAGGTTAGAGAGGAAAGGATGCAGAAAAGTCATTTACTAAGCTTACTCCATCCTGGCAAAACCCCTTTCTTTTCTGTAATGGTTGAACAAGGAACAGGGATGATTCAGAACTGCTGTACTGCAGCCTAATGCCCCATGAACCTTCCTGTGGAACTGATCAAGCCAGAAGGACATCCCATGGCTTTTTTTTCCCAGCAATTCAGGTCTATTTTGGAGATTAAACCTTATTTTATCAGCTGGTGCTATGTGAATCATAAAGTCTAGTCACCACAGACTGCTGCCTACTTAAATACTTTGATGTGGAACAGATACCAAGTTGTTCCACTTCAGATAAGTACTAGGAGACAGCAAGGATTTAATTAGGGATCCATATATTGAATAGTGCTTGGATTTGAAATGTCAAACCTCATTAGTTACTTTATCGGAGGTGGGGAAAACCCCAAAACACTGGATGGGTCAGGGGCAGTACGCCAAAGGAATTGCCATTCTGGTGGAAAGGAATTGGTCCTTGTGTTTAGATTCCTTATAAATGAAGATAAGGAACCTCAGATAAATGCTGTAACTCGAGGATGATGCAGTAAAACTGGTACATGGTGGTCTTTGGCCACCTATGAAGTGCCCAGCTTATACAATAGCTTCAGGAATCATCAGTCTTGAGGAAATCAACTTGTCCATCCAGATGCATAATACAAATGTTTTGGCTTTATGGAGGCAATTGCCAAGGGATCAACTGTTCCAATAAAGCACTTTATAAACCAAAGCAGAGCGGAGAACTGTTACAGCCTTCTTCCTTCGTGCTAAGAGTTCCCTGCACTGTTTTACCACATACTCCTCTCTTCTGAATGAATTCTGTTTACTCTCTGCCTCTGCAGGTGAAGAAGCACGTCCGCAGCTTCCACTCGGAGAAGATCTACCAGTGTACGGAGTGTGACAAAGCCTTCTGCCGCCCTGACAAGCTGCGCCTCCACATGCTGCGCCACTCGGACCGCAAAGACTTCCTGTGCTCCACCTGTGGCAAGCAGTTCAAGGTAAAGGGAGTCCTCACTGATGGCGGGTGGAGAAGGAGCACCATTCTTTACCCTGCTCCAAGCAGATGAGTTCATGTTCTCCAAGGTGGATGAAATGAACATGTGGAAGCTGCGTGTGCTGCTTTGTGTCATATGGGAGTGACAACACCGATTTCTGATGGGCAAGGGGCAGGATTCACCCTAGCATAAGCATCTTGCCTATCAAATCTGACTTCTAATAATATTCCATCTGCTCATGAAGAGCTGGGTCATTATGCAGCTCAATTGCAGGTGCTTGGGTTGTATTGCTTAGTTTAGTTTAGAAAAGCTCTTGCTGATATTAGGAAACCTCTTGCTGAAACCAGGAATAATATTCCTGGCCAAGATGCCTGCGTCTGTGCCATCCATCTTGTCAGCACAGGACATCCAGATGCCCTTCCAGATCCCACCAGAACACATAGAGCAGACTGTGAGCTAGGAAGACTGTGGTGGCAGCAGCCTGCTCCTCGTCGCTTGGTTTCTTATGGGATACTGAGGGACTGGATGCTTTGGGGTGAAGAAGCACTTTCTAGACAGTGTGTGTGTCACCAGAAAGGCTGGACTGCATCCAGGCAGTAGGTTCAGTACTGTGGTAGGATGTGAGGTCCTCAGGCAAGAGCATTATTAGATGCAAGTTTCCAGCCATACTCAGTTAAGCACTAATATATTAGATAAATTCAAAGAAAAGCCAGAGTGGAGCCTACTAAATTATCATTAGTTTGGCTCCTTTTTTTGTGGCTGAGCAACCTCAGCTTGGCTTGAAGGCTAAACCTAGACCCAGATGGGTTCCTGCTGGGACAACACTGGGAATGCAACCAATTCATGGCACCAGAGAGAGCCCAACAGATACATCTCAGCAACTCGCCTTGTGGCTCTTGTAACAGGTAGGAAAGGCAGTAGCAGTGCTGATGCTTTCCTCCCCGATTGCCCTTTCCCAGAGGAAGGACAAACTGCGAGAGCACATGCAGAGGATGCACAACCCGGAGAGGGAGGCCAAGAAAGCGGATCGGATCAGCCGCTCCAAGACCTTCAAGCCTCGGATCGCGTCCACTGACTACGAGAGCTTCATGTTCAAGTGCAGGCTCTGCATGATGGGCTTCCGCCGCAGGGGCATGTTGGTGAGCGCTCCAGTTCCCCTTCCCGCTTCTCCATTTTGATGCATTGTTAAGGAATGAAGATGGAATTTCAAAGGTTGGAACGTAAGGATGCTGTGAAACTGGGTGAACTTCATAGCTAAGATGATACATCTTGTTTTAAAGCTGTGTCTTAATGCGTGCCTTTGCTGTATGCTTGGTTGTCACTATGCCATTTCAACACTAAGTAATGCTGGCTGATGTGTATTTAATAGAACATGAGATGAATATATCACCTGATTCAGCTGTACTGCCTCGGTTTTCCTGACTGTCTTGCTGTTTTTTGCTTCTTCCCCTTCTTGAGGAGCCTCTCCTGGCCATGCCCTCTACCTGCCACTCTGTAAAGGGTGTTATGCAGCAGGAGAGCTTATTTGCAAGTATTTCATGAGGGTTGTGATTTCGGCTAGCAAAGGCCTCCCTGCGTAGAGACCTTTTACATTACCTCTGCTGCAAGAGTTCTGGCAAGCTGGTCTACCCCTTCCCATCTTAATTTGATCAGAGAAACTGTGAATGAGATCTAGCAAGACCTTCAGCAGCTGACTGAATGCACAAGAGCCTTTGCAGCAGCAAATGCTTCTGTCCTGCTGGCTGCCATCACTACAGTTTCGGCCTGGCTGTTATCCATGTTGAGGAGAAGCAGCAATTCCTCAGCTTCCAGCTCTAATACTCTCTTTTTTCTCTGTGCCTTTTCCTCTTAAGGTGAATCATTTATCAAAGAGACATCCAGACATGAAAATAGAAGAGGTGCCAGAGCTCACGTTGCCCATTATCAAACCCAACAGAGATTACTTCTGTCAGTACTGTGATAAGGTATGTAAGGAAGACACCCGTAGGAGTATAACTCAGTCCTAGACCTGTATGCAACCAGTTTATCTCTGCATAGAAACATCTGGCAGGGTTTGGAGCTTGCTTTTGGGGTGCTTGCCAGCAACATCCCTGCAGTACTGTCCAGACAAATGAATTAAGATGAAATGCACTCAGGCCAAGGCAGCTGAATGCTCATTGAATACTGCAGTTCTTTCCCCTGTCTTTGGAGTTGGAACACTTAATACCATGAGCCAGCCAGCAGTCACTCACCCTTAGACCTGCATAACTTTTTGCTGCCTGGGACTAAGTAGTAAATCTGTCTGTTAATTACTGCACACTCACTCCTTTTGGTTTCTGCATCAGTTCTAAAAGTGAGCCTCTAACCCCTTTTTATTTTAAGCTGCTTAGTCACATGCCAGTCGTTCCCAGTGTTCAGTGAAGCCTGAAGCTGCTCCTGCACTGCTTTTGGGTTTCTGTTCTTATTCCCTGGCCTTTGCTTTTTATGCTTGTGGGCCTTTATTTGCCAGGGAGCGTATTTTGACTGTCATCATTCTTTCATGATGCCTCCTTCCTTTTGTTTCAAGGGAAATGAAACCCAGATAGGTTTAAGTAATACTATAGAATATTCCTTTCTCAATGTGCCTAAAAAGAGTATGTTGATCAGTAAAGGCTGTTCAAACAGTGTGATGCTTGGTGTGAGAATGGAGGCATCAACCCTCCATGACAAATTAACACTGGACAAATTACAGCTTTGGTGATCAGTGGCTTCTCTGACATTTGACCTTCAGGTATGGGGCAGAAAGGGTTTTCCTCTTTGATGTCCTGCTTTGATGTTTTGGTGAGGCATATGACATAGTCTCCAATGGTTTCTGCATGCTACACAAGAAAGAGTTGCTTCTACAGGTTGAGTAAACACTGGAAGGTGAAAGTATATTCCTGCATTATGTTGTAATTGTTTGGGGCTTGAACTAAATGTAGTATCTAAAGTGACTTGCAGACCTTCCAGATAAAGATAACTGGTAGCTGTTTTCTCTACAGACATCAGGGCTGCACCATTTTCACCCCAGATCTTTACCCTGCAGGTGTACAAGAGTGCCAGTAAGCGCAAAGCACACATCCTGAAGAACCACCCTGGTGCTGAGCTACCTCCAAGCATCCGGAAGCTGCGTCCTGCAGGCCCAGGAGAGCCGGATCCCATGCTGAGCACCCACACCCAGCTCACAGGCACCATTGCCACCCCTCCAGTCTGCTGTCCTCACTGTTCCAAGCAGTACAGCAGCAAGGTATGAGGGCTGTTATATAGCTGAGGGTAAAAACCAGCTCTTTCCCTGTGGTATCTGTCAGCCCACAAGCAAAGCTCTCTCATTCCGAGTCAGAGTGCTGGTTTCATGCTGCCTGCTGACAATGCAGGCACAGCCTGATTGTTTTATGGCAAAATAATTCCCTAAAGAGAGGGAATGAACTGGAAAGAACACATGGTAGTGTTATCAGGGTGCAGTTACAAATGGAAAGGCTTGGAAATTCCTCACTGCCAGTTACAAGGGAGAGGAGTAGGGGAACAAAATGCAGAAAAGGTGACCTCTGGACAAGGTCCCCAAAAGATCTGGCTGTATAAAGCTTATAGGCTGTGGTATTTGAGGCAACATTTCAGCATCAGATAGCTCTAATGACCAGCAACTCTTGTGAGACCATACGTGGAGTATTGCTTTCAGCTCTGGGGCAGCAGCACAAGAGGAACGTGGAGCTGTTGGAGTGAGTCCAAAGGAGGCCATGGAGATGCTGCGAGGGCTGGAGCAGCTCTGCTCTGGAGCCAGGCTGAGAGAGCTGGGCTGGGTCAGCCTGGAGAAGGCTCCTGAAGGGGAGACCTTAGAGCAGCTCCAGTGCCTAAAGGAAACCTGGAGAGGGGCTTTGGACAAGGGCCTGTAGGGACAGGCCAAGGGGAATGGCTTTAACCTGCCAGAGGGGAGACTGAGATGAGCTCTTAGGCAGAAGCTCTTCCCTGTGAGGGTGCTGAGGCGCTGGCACAGGGTGCCCAGAGAAGCTGTGGCTGCCCCATCCCTGGCAGTGCTCAAGGCCAGGTCGGATGCAGGGGCTTGGAGCAAGCTGCTCTAGTGGAAGGTGTCCAAGGGACATTGGAACTGGATGAGTTTTAAGATCCTTTCCAACCCAAACCATTCCATGACTGTATGAACTTTGTGATGGTTTTTGATGTCAGTTGACCTGAAGCAGACTTACTGACCGTTTTCCTCATGCTCTCTTACATCTCTCTGCAGACCAAGATGGTCCAGCACATCCGCAAGAAGCACCCAGAGTTTGCTCAGCTCCCGAACACGATCCACGCACCGCTGGCAACGGCTGTCATCAGCTCCACTCCTGCTGTTCTATCCACCGACAGCACTACTGGAGAGACGGTTGTGGTAAGCACGTGGAACACATTAAATGAGGCCAACAGAGGGAAACAAACAGCCCAATGGCCTCTGGTCTTAAGTGTTTATTTGGCACACACCACTTGAAAGAGTGGCTTCTGTTTAGTAATGACTGGATCAATCTGTGCAGAGGAGACAAGATCTCTGTAGTCACAGAATCCCAGACTGGTTTGGGTTGGAAGGGACATTAAAAATCATCCAGTTCATGCCCATGCCACGGGCAGCGACACTTTTGGACAGTGCAGTACTGGTTGATGCATACCTCCAGTAGCTGATCTGTTCACTGTTAATACATCAGTTAATACATCAGGAGGTGAAAGCTGAGGCTAGAAAAATCAGCTTTGTGTTTATTAGCAGTGCTGGGATGCTGCATAGCTTTAAAAATCCTATTGATCACAACTTAAAACTTCCTGTTTGAAGACTCTAAGTGGCTAAAAGACTGTTCTGCTTTCAAATGTGTAGATTCAACCAGGATGCTGGTGGCTTCATAAACCTGAGGGTGCCAAATGTCTTTACACACTTAGGCAATACAGCTAAGAAAAGTCTCACTCTGGTAGGTGAGGAGGGAAGGTGGAGTATATCCAAGAAGCACTTTTTGACTTGAAAACTAAGTCAGCTCTTGGCAGATGCAGGATTTTTGTTGTCTAATAGCATAGTATTAAGTCAAAAGATTAATTCTTTAATTATTATTGCATAAATTAGTCCTCAAAGGTCCTGACCATCACATTTAGACAGAAGAGACCAATTCTAGTGGATAATCCCTGGTGACTGCTTATGACCCCATCCTCTGTACACATTAAGCTCTTGTAACTCAATGTCTAGGCCCCATGGTGCGATGAAAAGAACTACAGCCCTGTGGAAGTACTCAGTCCACTTGACAATATGATGTCAACTGATGATGGTCTGTATCATTCTCTACCTGCTCAGACAACAGATTTACTGACCCAGGCAATGACAGAGATATCCCAGACCCTCACCACAGACTACCGGACTCCCCAGGGAGATTACCAGCGGATCCAGTACATCCCAGTGTCGCAACCCACAACTGGCTTGCAGCAGCCTCAGCACATACAGCTGCAGGTTGTGCAAGTGGCCCAGGTGAGTAGCCCGGTGGGGGACTTGATGTGCTTTTGAGTCCCTCCATATCAAGCCCGTTGCTTTCTTGGGGCTGTAGCACTCGGAAGTTTGTTAAGGAGTAGTTACAAAGAATGGTGCACACTTCTTCATAGATAAACTGGTTGATCGTAGGGTTCCCTCTGTAGGCACTGTGTACTGTGCATAAATCCTGCTGGTCTTGGTCTGCTTGCTGGACACTGAAGTGCTACTTCAGTTTAGTTCTGCCTATCTGGGCAGCTTTGCTCAAGTCTGCTCTAGGAAGGTTTTCCAGCACCTGGGAAAGTGGGTCAGTGGGTGACCCGTTTTTGCAGTTGAAGACTAATTTGTCCTTCCTTGTTCTCAGTGAGCCAGAGCCAAAGTGTGGAAGTACAGAGAGCTGCTTGCTTTTCCCCTTTGTGTCACCTATTAGAATATCAATTTTCTGTGCCTCCTGCAAATAAAACCAAAGTGTAACTGGAGCAGCCGAGCTGAGGAGCATAACTTGGGGAGCTGGAATGAATGGGCATAGCCTTCAAGTCTGGTATCCACTGGGTGAAGCTGAAAGTACCACGTGCTTGTATTTCAGTCTGCAGTTCCCTGTTCTCTCTGGCTCCTCATTACAAATGAAGTTATGAATTTGGTTAATGAAGACTAAATAATGGCCTGGCCCCAGTTAATATTGACAGTGGCTGTTGTAATGATATGAGAGCATGAATACTGATTGCTAGTATTAATTTTATCAAGATCTTAGACCTGTACTTAAATTACACCAATTGGTATCATTAGCAAGTGTTGCTCCAAAAAGCTTTTAATCAGTAAGAGTCTGAGCACTTGTCTTGATACAGAGTGGTATCAAAAACCAGTTCTGGGTATGCAGATCTCGAGGATGTATCTATTTTATAGAAAGAAGCTTACAAAGAATGATGGTCCTGGTTTTCAGACCCTTTGGTTGACAGCTTGTATGCCCTTAGCACGGCCTTTTCAGTGGGGTGACTTAAGATGTAACCATCTCAGTGCTATTACAGCTGTTAAATGTATTTCTTGATCTCCCAGGAGCAAAGAGAGGTTAAACACTGGCTTGAACAGGAGTGCTCCATGGTCTCATTAAGGTTCACAGCTCACTGTTGCAGAGCTTGTGTCACAGAAGGGGTTTACAGGACTGCTGCTTTGGTATTCTTATGTTTGTTTTCTCCATTTTCCTCCCAGGCTACCTCACCTCACCAGTCCCAGCACTCCACAGTGGACGTTGGGCAGCTTCACGACCCCCAGACCTACACCCAGCATGCTATCCAGGTGCAGCACATCCAGGTCACAGAGCCTTCGGCAGCACCTCAGTCATCAGCACAGGTAGTGCAACTTAAACGTAGCCAATTGAAAGATGTAAATGGAAACTGGCATTCCTCAAATACTTGAAGCTCTCCATGCTGTTGGGGGGTGGTTCAGTCAGTCCTGACTATACAGGCTGCAGAGGGTCCAGAGGAGGGCCACAAAGATGATCCAAGGACTGGGAAGCCGTGTGAGGAAAGGCTGAGGGAACTGGGCTTGTTCAGCCTGGAGAAAGAAGGCTGCAGGGAGACCTTATCACCATGTTGTAGTATTTAAAGGGTGGCTAGAAAGGAGATGAGACTCCCTTCTTACAAGGAGTCACATAGGATATGCTATAGAACCTGCCCCCATGTTATCCCTTACTGAAACAAGATATGTTTGTAACTTACTACACTGAGAATGCTTTTACCTTTCCTAGGTTGGGGCTCAGCCTTTGAGTCCCTCCTCACAACAATCTCAGCAGGAGCTCAGCCCCTCACAGATGCAGACAGCTACATCGACACCAACCCAAGCCCTCCAGCAGCAGCAGGGATCTTCAGTCCAGCACACGTATCTTCCCAGCACGTGGAACTCGTTTCGGAGCTATTGTAAGTGGCAGCAGCAGCTCTCCCTAGGAATCTGACTAACATATGGGACTAAGATGTGCTCCGTTCCTCGAGCTATCAAATGGGATAGTATTTTCAGAGCTCATTAAGATCTGTGATTAATATTTATACACATCTAAGGAGAGAAATAGTTTCAGACAAATGAAAATGGTTGTAGTAGCAGTTTGTACTGTAGGTCCACAATGACCTGGTATGTGATTTGAGCAGGCAGACTGGGCTCCTTTATTCCAAGGATGTTGTATTCAGCAAGACTGCGTGCATTGGGTAGGGACTAGCTCAAATTTGGATGAAATTGAGGGTATGGTGAAACTATTCCTCTTGTCCGTGCAGCTCTGGGTGGTAATTCAGTGATGCAGGTGAGAACAGGATGTGTTGTCTATGAACGAATTGCCAAATCTGCAGCTCATGTTAGCTGGCACTAAATCTCTTGAGGTCTGTAGAGTTCTACAAGGCTTTACAGTACCTGAACTGCTGTTTAGCAGCCACTGTTTCAGGATTGATATGCTACTGACATAAGATACAATCCTTCAAGATGGTCTTTGAGTTTGACTGAAGGTCTTGATTCTCCAATTTCCATTTTCAGCATCTGAGATCCAGATGATGACCATTCCCCAAGGCCAGTACGTGATCACAGAGACTGCTGTAGGTACACCAGTCACCACTGTCAACACGGGGCAAGTGAAAGCAGTTACTCAGGTAAGAAGAACCATCATGGCCTTTTTGGGTTTTCTTAATCCAGAGTCATGTATCAGGCTTTAAGCATACAGTTTGAAGGGTAAAAAGATGCCAAAGTGAATACTGGGCCACACAGAATAGAGAATAATTTTGCCAGCTTTCTGTTACCTGTAGGATTACAGACTAAGAGTCACTGCTGTCTTACCTTGTAAGCAATCTAGCATGAGGAGGCAGGTGGTTGTTCTGCGTGATATTGGAAATGCAAGTTGTATAGCATGTGGAGAACAAAGAACTTTGAGAGCAGTATTAAGAATGGCTATTATAACTTGTAGTGATGGGTTGATTGCATCATTAGCTTAACCAAATAGAAAGTAGCCCAATGTACTTGAAAACAAAGGGCAAGCATTAGGTTGTTCTTGGGTACATTTAAATGAAATAAAACTTAATTTCCAAGTTCATACCAAAATGTCTCCAGCACAGCAACAGGAAAGCTACAGACAATTAGAACAGGGAACTTAGACAAGGTGCAGTGATGATGATTTTCCATATTCCCCATGCAGACTCACTATGTGATATCTGAAGGTCAGCCTGATCTGGAAGCCAAACAAAACTCTTCGCTCCCCAGTGAGGTCCAGGTCGGCGTTCCCCAGCCCCCAGTCCCCACGGATACCTTGGAATCCCAAACAGGCACTCAGCAGCCCACCACCCAGTACATCATCACTACAACCACCAATGGGAGCGGCAGCAGCGAGGTGCACATCTCTAAACCCAGAACTTTCTCAGCAGAACATGAATGAAGAAGCCTTGTGGTGTCTCTTGCTCGTACTTGTCACCTCCCCCCCGAGCCCAGATCTATGGGTATGCTGGGGTTAAATATGGTTTAAAGTATATGCTCACTTCAACTAAAATCTTGGAGCTCTTGTTAACGCTTTAAGAGGGTTCAAGTCCCTGGTGACCATGAAGAAGTACCCTCAAAATCCTTCTGGGTTGTTACTTTATGCAGCTTTTAACAAAAAGGACAAGAGGAGAAGTAAAACTTCTGCTTGCTCTGGACTTGATTTTGGGCATGTCTGCTGACCCTTACTTTTCCTTTTTGGAAGTGTCTCCAGTAAACAACTTGTTACTTCAATTTTATGGGGAAAAAGCTTCCCTAATGGAAGGCTAACTGGCTGATGATGTATGTATGTTTTTACTAGGAGCTGTTAAAGAGGAGGCCATTGTGTAAATAGCCAGAATAGGGCAGAACCGCTTCCAATGTCCTCGTTTCAGCAGCCAAGGTGAAAGGGAACATCATCTGCTCGCTGCGAGCAGACTGCCTGGAGAGAAAGAGCAGCAGCAGCCAAGTGTCCATGTGAGGGGATGGATGTAACTATGAAGCTGTGAAGATGTGCCCAAGCAGTCCATTAAATTATTATTCTCATTTTTCCAGCCCTCAAGAACTGTTTACATGCTGCCTGCCCTGCCCTAGTTTACCACCTTCCAAAAGAAGGAAAAGTGCAGTCTTAAACCCGTGTTGTTTGGAGCAAACTGATGGAGGTTGTAGCAGCACGTAAGGGTATTACAGAGCCACTGTTATCTCTTTTTCCCTTCCAGTATTTGCAGGGAAAATCACCTTTTTGCCCAGTAAAACAGACAAAAAGGGTTCACCTTAGCCTATGTAGCAGCTTCTGCTGTAACCTAAAGGTAGCTGTGCCAGGAGAACATGAGGGTGCAGGAGCACACCTCTGAAGAGGCAGGGTAGTTATCTCTGTTGTCACCATTTTTCCCCTTGAAGACTGGATGGAGAGTTGGTTACTCTATTTTCTTCCCCCAAAAGCCTTGTTAACAATGCAGTTAATTTCTTTGGACATTTCCGTAAGATGACCAGCCCTGGACTCGGGAAGCATACAAGAAACACGCTAGTGGACCACTGTTTATGGGACACAAAGCCATCTCTGAGGGTTTCCTGCTTTGGTAGGCCTGGTCTATGTCCAGAATTCATGCCATGCTTGACCAGGAGAAAGGGAAAGAGCAGGTTTATCTTTTTAAGGCAGTGTAATTATCATTTTTTTCTTGCATAATCCTTTTATTTGTTGGTTATTTAATGCATTCTGGTATGTGCAAAAATAGAACTACAACTCCATTGACTCCTGATGGGATGTACTGTGTCTGTCTAAACTTCCAATCACTGCCTGAAAACTCACCCCAGATTGTCTGTGCACAACAGCATACGTGTATTTATAAAACACAAGCAAAGAAGGATCTTTTGTCTTTATGGCCTGTGAGACTGAAGAAATGAGAGAGGTTTTCTGGGTTAGTTTTCTCTGTGCCACAGCGTGTGAATGTGCAACTCCTTGACCTAAGTACTCCAGATCTAGATGAGGATTACACAGGTGGGCAAGCTCCACAGATGTTGTGGGATCAGCCCTGATGGAGTTAAAGCTCTTTGGGAGCTTCACACTTGGACTGGACAAGAGGAAGTCTGGTTTCTTCTGGGCGAAGCCTTGTAGCAGGTATTGCTTTTGGTACTTAACACATCTGTTAATATGGTGTGGAAGGAGTGACTGTGCGTGAGGAGATAAATCCCATGGAGAACACTGGCCAGGCAGAGGTGTTTTGAGGGAGCTTTGAGGTGACTTGCCAAAATATGGATTAACTTGTTCCTGGGTACCACTGTATGGGGCATTCCTGAGGTTGGTGAAGTCCATGAGCTTCCATTTAGTCAAACGCAGTGATCAGTGTCTTTAAATTCAGCACACCTGGGAGCCCATCAGCTTGAGTGTGGTTCCTGCTGATCCAATGAAGTCATGTTCCTGAGGACTGTTGAATTCCAGTGCTGGGCATTGCAATGATGTTGGTGTAGGAGAATAGAAAGGAGATTTGTGTTGGCTTTCCTTAGGCTGCTATATGCTCTTGTACCAAGTCAAAAATGGTGTGAATAGCAGGAAAGTAGGAGACTTGGAAATGGGATACTGCACTACAAGAGGTATCTTAAAGGTGTAAAAGTCTGTAACATCAAATGAGTTTGCCTTAATGGTACTGGAGATGAGGGGTGTAAAACCTGTTTTGCTCTATTTATATTTATTGGAAAGAAGCACAGGAGGAGACTTGTTTAAAGCTGTGAACTATCCCCAAAGGCTAAAACCAATCCTAAACCAGCCTCTTTGCACTCCAGTCTTCCTTATCAAAGTTTCTACTCTGTCCCACCGCAACAGCAGCACGCTCATGCCATCGGCCAGGCAATCCATTAAGGAAGTCATGGTGTCCCGTGTTAAACACGTGCCTCGTCGCCACAGCACCATCCCGGGATCTGGGAATACGATGAATTTTCCTTCCAAAGTAAGACATGAAAGCAACGCCATGGACTTAAAAAACACCGCCACCATGGACGCAGACAATAGTGCATGGATTATCCCCATTTCTGCAGTGCAGAAAGGACACGATTTAGTATTACCTTTAAACCAGAGCAACCCAAACCCGCGCCCTGATGGCCCGCAGTTGAGTGCCAGCAAACGTCTTGCTGGACCGTGGCATTTTTGGGTCCAAATACGCCCACTCGTAGCCGAGCCCCCCCCACTTCGCACCCCTCCTATTTAACTGTGTCTGTTACTGTACGGTGGTGACCGTTGTCGTGCTCATCGTCTTGTGCAACCCCGCAGCTGTACAAAAAACCCATTAATAAACCTTACCCCCCTTTTTTTTTTTCTACAAACCACAATCACGGCTCTTCACTTGGACCAAAGCCGATGGGGGGGGGGGACTTTGCCCTATCGCGACGCGCTTTGTCGCGACACGGAGGAAGACGGGGTGAGCCCCGCGCAGGCGCGGGGGAGGGAACACCATCGCGCATGCGCTGTGACCGCCCGCCTTCCGCCTTCCGGTGCGGGCCGGCCCCCTCACGGGTGCCCCCTCACCGCGGGCAGCGCTCGGCGCCGGGGCTGAGGGGAGCCGGGCCTGGGCCGCGGAGCTCCGGATCCCCGCATCCCCTCCCGCTGCTCGCCGGGCCCGGTGAGGGGGTGACCGCGGTGCTGGTGCTGTGAGAGCCGCGCCCCGAGCCGGGGTAGCGGGTATGGAATGAGGGGGGTTATCCGGTTGCCGGCCCTGTGCTCAGCGTCGGTTTAAGGTGGTTCGTGAGGCGGTGTCAGCTGGTGCGTGAGGGGGGACGGGGCTCATGGGTGCAAGTTGAAGGCTGGAGAAGTCGGGTTCGCGCATTAATATCGCTTTTAGGCTTTAGGTATGTTGTTGTCCTGTTATTTACCTCTATTGACAACAGTTTTGAGGCTTTACATCTGTTATTTTCCTGTTCTGTATTGATAACAGCTTGAAGGTGGCAAGCAGAGTGAAGGGGGTCACCTCTGCTTCCCGGTCTGCCTGTCCCAGGGCATGCCTCACACTGTGAAGCGCTCTGTTGGCCTAACTGGTGTTGCGATGGAACAGTTGCATTCGTTTTATGATCTCTTAGTTATCTCAGCGCCCTTGACTTTAAATAAGCTCCTTCTCCATCATTCCTCGCCTGGGGTAGGCATTTCGGGTTGTTGAGGGCCTCGCTGCCTTGCTTAGGAGCAGGCCAGGGTGAAGCATGGACTCCCTGGATCACATGCTGACCGACCCCCTGGAGCTGGGACCCTGCGGGGATGGAGGCAGGACCCGCATCATGGAGGACTGCATGCTGGGCACCACCAGGGTCAGCCTGCCTGAGGACCTGCTGGAGGATGTGAGTAGCGCTTCACAGAGCCTTCATGAACGTGTTTAACTCTCTCCTATGGGGCTTAGAGCAAACTGGGAGGAAGAGAGTGTTTCTGACTGGCCTGGGAAAGAACTCCAGCCTTCCTGTATCTGAAGGGGGATACAAGGGTGCTGGGGAGGGGCTCTGCATCAGGGGCTGTAGTGATAGAACAAGGGGTGACAGGTTCAGACTGAAACAGGGGAAGTTCAGGTTAGATCCAAGGCAGAAGTTCTTCCCTGTGAGGGTGCTGAGGCACCTCTTTACTACAGAGAGGTGGTAAATGCTCCATCCCTGGCAGTGTTCAAGGCCAGGTTGCACACAGGGGCTTGGAGCAAGCTGCTCTAGTGAAAGGTGTCCCTGCCCGTGGCAGGGGTTGGAACAGGATGAGCTTTAAGGTCCTTTCCAGCCCAAACCAGCCTGGGATTCTGATTCTATGAAAACATGTTTTAATACTATTCTGATACATTCTTTTTCCTTTACTTTAAAATTGCCTTGAAGAAAGTACTGTTGGTTTCAAGTTGACTGTCTTGTTGCTATTAGTATCATAAATTCCTTCTCTTTCCTCTTCATGCCCTGTTGTATTCTGCATTTGGTGAGACGCTGCCACGACTTGTGTTACTTCACCCCAGAGAGCCTTAAGGGCTAGAGGATTGTCCAGGACATCCACTCATTTCCTTCGCTCTTGTTTTTGGCTTTCTTTAGCCCGAGATCTTCTTTGACGTTGTCAGCTTGTCTACGTGGCAGGAGGTGCTGACGGATGCCCAGCGAGAGCACCTGAAGAAATTCCTGCCTCGCTTCCCTGAAAACAACCGGGAGCACCAGAACAAGCTCATCACCACCTTGTTCAGCGGCGAAAACTTCCGCTTCGGGAACCCGCTCCACATCGCCCAGAAGCTTTTCCGTGGTCAGTGAGTGTAACAAACACTGGGTGCTGTCGGGGTTCATGCCTCAGCTGGCGATGAGGAACTCCAGTGCTTTTTACCTCTTCCAGATGGACACTTCAATCCCGAGGTGGTGAAGTACCGGCAGCTCTGTTTCAAGTCGCAGTACAAGCGGTACCTGAGCGCTCAGCAGCAGTACTTCTACCGGCTGCTCAAGCAGATCCTTGCTTCCCGCAACGTGAGTGTCATCGCTGCTTGAACTGGAAGGTTAAACTGAAAGAGGGGAGATTGGGATTAGACATTAGGAAGCTCTTTACTATGAGGGTGAGATGAGCTCTAAGGCAGAAGCTCTTCCCTGTGAGGGTGCTGAGGTGCTGGCACAGGGTGCCCAGAGAAGCTGTGGCAGTGTTCAAGGCCAGGTTGGACACAGGGGCTTGGAGCAAGCTGCTCTAGTGGAAGGTGTCCCTGCCTGTGGCAGGGGTTGGAGCTGGATGAGCTTTAAGGTCCCTTCCAGCCAAAACCAGGCTGAGAATCTGTGCTTTCTTGTGTTTGGCAACAGATACGTTGTCTTCACAACAAAGTGTCCTGGTATTTGTGCGTTCACAGTTCTCAGAGGTCTTTTCTTTCTGTGGGTTGCTTTTTTTTTGTAGCCCTTATGAGAATATCAGAATTGTTGTTTGCAGTTTTCATGTTTTGAAACTCCCATAGTTCTTGCTTGTGTAGAGCATCTTTTGTCCATGCCCACTTTGTCCCGTTTCCTGCATTTGCTCCTTTACACCTTGTTGTCCTATTAACAAATTATTCTGCCTTCATTTTCTACTGTTTCTGTCATTCTGAAACAAGTGAGGATGCCCAGTATGTACTTATATGAATTTCCCAGCTTCATTGGCCACTGGTATGGAATAAATACAAACCCCTGATTATGATGCCTGTAAATCCATGATCAAATCTTCCTTTGTGAATACTGTTCTCTGCTAACTGCTGAATATAGTCTCTGCATTGTAAATACTTGCCCACATAATTTTATTACACTTAGACATTGAATCATACAGGGTGCATGGATGGAGAGGAAAGTCTGTCTTTCCAAAACGCCCCGCAGTGATGTGGGAAAAAGTATGTGGAAGTGTGTAGGAAGTCTATAGAATCACAGAGTTCTTTGGGTTGGAAGGGACTTCACAGCTCATCCAGTTGTGGCAGGGACACCTTCCACTAGAGCAGGTTGCTCCAAGCCCCGTCCATTTTGGCTTTGAACACTGCCAGGGATGGGGCAGCCACAGCTCCTCTGGGCAGAGTTATTTCCTCTGTAGCCATAAGGGGTGTAGAGTGTTTCCTTCAAAAGAGGCAGTGTTCCATGTCTGTGTTATGTATTTGACTTGGAAGCTGCATAAGTGGATCTCGGAGCTATGATTAGGTTCTTCTCAACAGTCCAGGTACAATGACAGGGAGTTACTGCCATGTGTGCACAGGAGGGTGTGGGAATTTCACCTTGCCTTTTTCCTCCTTTTAATATTGGTCTAAAATGCTGGTCTTAAAATCAAGTGTGTGGCAGATACTGATACTGCTTGAGGGCTACCACTTCATAAAGAACTGAGGTATTTACCCCACGTTAAACTTGCTGAAAGCATGAGTTGAGCTTACCTGTTGTGGATTGCAATGCTATAGCTGAGACAACTAACATGACATGTGTTTCATCTTCCAGTACCTGCTGGAATTAGCCAGGAAAGGAGGCCCTGAGATGACCATGAGGAGGAAGCACTTCACACCCACCTATGACTCGGAAGAACGGGACAAACGGACACATCGGCGCTACCTGAAGATTCTGAGGGAAGTGAAAGAGGAGTGTGGAGACACCACCTTGTCTTCTGATGAAGAAGGTAATGCCTGCGTTGAGCTAAAGACTAGAGGTGTGAATGGAGAACAGCAGATTTTGATGTGGGAACAGTGTCTTTGATAGAAGGACTGAAACTGGACTCCAGTTTTTTGGCTGTGATAATAGAATTAATGTAGATTGGTGTTAGGAATTGCAGAGATACCTTTATTTCTGTGGTTTAGATCTAAGTGCCTGGCCTCCAAGTTCTCCATCACGTTGCCCAAGTCCACCAGTTCCTCTGAGAGTGATCCCCACGTTGTCAACCTTGGACATGAAAACAGCAGGTGAGAACCAAACTAGGGGTTGATACAGATTTAGGGGTGAGAATGATTTTGAGAGCCTGCAAGAATCAGTCTGAAAATTGATGGTTTGATGGGAAGTGTTGTAATGCTTCATTTTTGCAGTCTCCAAAGGAGATGGCTCTTCCAGTTTAATCTTGTTGGCTCGTCCTATTGAATCTTGTTCTCCTTGGAAGGCTGCTGATTTCTCTGTTATATGTTGCCTTTAAAGTCTGAGGCATTAGCATAGCCCAGTTAGAAATATCTTGGTGTATATGTTACTGTAATCAAGTCTGTAAACCCTTCATGTGGCCCTGCTAGTTCTTGCTTCTCTTCACTTCCGTACTTGCATCAGCAATGAAATCTGATGAACCAAGGAAGAAAGTATTGAAATAAACTGTTTGGTTAAAAGAAATTGGAGTAAGGAAAATTTTGTCATTGAAATTTAAGGATTGGTTGAAGTGGGAATGGACAGAAAATGGCACTCTGAGAAGTGTCTCACTGTGCACATAACCTGAATAACATGTTTTTTCCCTGCAGACAAGATAGAAATTGGGGAGGATGATGTGAAGATGATGCTGAAGAAGCACCACGAGAAACGAAAACGGCACCCTGTAAGATGTTACAGAGCTGGGGGGGGTGGGACTGCATTTTACCTCTTAGTCTTCTATCTGTTAGCCATAGAGCCCAGGGTGCTTGTGGGTGGCAAAATGACTGCTACTTTTTGGGGTGCAGAGAAGCATCCTTCAGCCCTTTATTGTAACATGTATTTGGATGCCCTTCAGAACTTGGGTTATCTTCTGTACCCTCGTTGTTAGCTTCACACACTTTGTCCTTTCCCAGTTTTCATTTCTGTCCCGTTGTCCTGTGCAGGACCACCCTGATCTAGTTACAACAGACGTGACTCTTGAGGACATCATGACCCGAGTGAATGCTGGCAGGAAAGGTTCCTTAGCAGGTCAGTGCCTTGGACACCAGAATTGTACCTTGTACCACAGGGTATCCTGTGTGTAGGAAGAGCTCAGGAGGGATCTGGTCTTGATGGACTGTTGTATCCTTTTGCTCTTCATGTAGCTGCTGACCATGCTGTGGTTGGGAGTTGCTCCGTTTCAGTAGCTCACAGCCAACTCTAGTTCCCACTGAAGGTGCATTCAGCTAATTGATGACATGTCATTTGTATCTCTGCTCTCAGCATCTCCTTTCTAATTTCATATAAAAACTAAAGGTTTTCTATTAAATCAGAGTGCATTGAAGGGAAACCCAAAGATTCATAGAAATGACTGGGAAGATGGAATAAATGATGTGTGAATGAGTCCTACCTACACGCTACCTACATATCTGAATGGATGTTTAAATATATAGTTTATGACTCTCATTGAAATATGCTAAGAAGCTTTTTAATTGTCCTTCTTACCTTTTACATCTAAAGCTTTATTTGACCTTGCAACCCTCAAGAAAAAGGTGAAGGAAAAGGATGATAAGAAGAAAAAAAAGCTGAAGATTATTAAATCCGAGGTGGAAGATTTGGCTGACTCTCTTAGCAACGCAGATGGTATCCCATCAATGTCTCAGGATCCTTCCCCCATCCCCTTGTCATCTGTCAAAGAGGAGTAAGTGCTTCAGAGGCCCCAGTTTTCTGTGGGACTTCTGTAGGGTTTGGGTTTGTGTAGCTTGTGAAATGCGTAGCTTTTATTGCTGTGTATGAAGGTGAATATTTACTCAGGGAACTTCCTCTGCTTGTGCTCTCTTTCATTTGCAGACCTCTCGAAGAGATGAAGCCATGCCTTGGAATAAATGAAATCTCTTCCAACTTCTTTTCCCTTCTTTTGGAGATTCTGTATCTGGAAGGACCTGCTACTCTTTCTGTTGTAAGGAGCCACCCACTTATCTGGGAGCGTTTGCAGGGGATAGAGGGGTTTATGGCTGTGTAATGGTGATTCTTCTTCAGAGTTGTCCCACGTGGTAGTAGGTTACTTACTAAAGAGATGAAACCCTTTGGGAGTGCACACCACATCCTGTTGTGAACATAAATTTAGTCAGTTTAATCTGTAAGTCTTTCCATACGTATTCTTTAGGTCATGGTTAGATACATTCTGTATGTGAAGGGCAGAGATGGCGGGGAAGTTTCTTCCCCTTTGTGGTGTCTGTTGCCTGAAATACCTTGTGATGGTTACTTGAAAATGCCAGGTGATTATTTTCATACCTAAAAGTCTCCTTGTCCCCTGACTGTGTTCAGCTCTTTTCTATTCAAACAGCCATAAAGTGTGAGACCTTTAATAGAGTATTTCTTTTTCTCTCCAGCTCGAAGATAAAGTTCTAGATTGGCAATCTTCTCCTGCCAGTGCACTAAATAACTGGTTCTCCTTTGCCCCTAACTGGTCTGAACTGGTGCTACCCGCCTTGCAGTACTTGACGGGTGACAGCAGAGGTGAGAATGGCTGTTAACAATACTCATGATGCTTGTACCTCAGTTCTGATCAGGGCTGGTTTATATTATAGAGTCATAGACTGGTTTGGGTTGGAAAGGACCTTAAGCTCATCCAGTTCCAGCCCTCTGCCGTGGGCAGGGACACCTCACACTAGACCAGGTTGCTCCAAGCCCTGTTGAACACTACCAAGGATGAAGCATTTACCACTCCTTTGGGCAATCTGTGCCAGCTCAAATCAACGTTTAATTCATCACAACAATAAATCATTGTACTGTTGACAGTGTTTCTCTGATGGGCTTCATGGCTGACATCTCTTGCTTGTGGCAGGCCTGTTTTGTGTGTGGGTAGTAGATAAGACCCAGTTTGATTCCCGAGTATGCAAAAACATGTGTGAAAATGCCTCTGGACAGTTTATCCTGCTCAGATCACACACTTCAGGTGGAAGCTTTGAAGCAGGAAGAAATGAGTTGTCTTTGGAGATGATAAAACATAAACTAGATGATGCCTTGAGCAAGCCCCTGGAAACATGTAGTTGGCTTTGACCCGAGGCTCAAGCTGCAGGCGTTCCTTTCAAACTAAATTACTCTGTGGCTCTCACTTGCTTAGTGGGAAGTTTTAAAGGGATAGACAGTGTGGATTGTAATGGCCTTTGCAGGAGGAATATTTGATGTTCTCTGTAATACTGGTGAATACTCTAAACCCTGAGTCTGCTTCCCATGAGCCTAGGGATAGTTACCATACAGTAACAGTTCCCGGTGTCTCACAGCATAAACAGGATCTCAGTGAAAGACTCATTATCCTGTTCTGTCCTTTTCTTGTGCTTGCACTGTTACTGTGAGATGTTTACCGTCCCTTTGGGCGAGTCTAAATGTAGAGGTGCCCTTCACTTGAAGTGCTTTATCTGTCCTTATGAGTCTAACTCAACAGCTTGCACTGCCACAGTAGGATCTGGGTGGTTGGATGACTGTATGATGTCTCTGACACAGGCACTTTTCATTGTAGATGTTCCTTCCAGCTTCTCCCCTTATGTTGAATTCAAGGAGAAAACTCAGCAGTGGAAATTGCTTGGTGAGTATTTAATGTTCTGGGATTTCCACTCTAGGACAGGTTTGTTGTTCTCTTCAGGACTCTACTTTTCAGACAGATCTGTTAATTCATTTGTTGGACCTTTTCCTTTAGCTGAGCACAGATGTGGTTTGGATTTGAGGTTAGTATGAGTAGACAGAGGTTAGTTGGGATTTGAGGTTAGTATGAGCAGCGGACAAGTAGTGAGCAAAGGCACTGGACTGTATTTCTTTATGTCGCTGACCTAACAGTAATGCCCTTCAAATCTGAACACCTTCATGTTTTCCTTCTGTGGAGCATCCCTTCTGGTTGTTCTGAGTAGTTATTAATTCTTACAAATGAATTAAGCTCCTCTGTGGAGCAAACTGATACTGTTCTCATTCTTAGAAACTAAAGAGCAAATTGATAATCAATGTGCCTAGGCTCGTACTGACTGAATTACAGATGGCTTGTGGTTATGTTTGTTCATTTAGCTACTAGCAGGAGTTTTCCATTCTTAACTATAACAATTCCAGCAATCAGATTTATAGGTTTCAAGTGGCAGAGATTTGGAGTCGGGAAGCAATTCTTCTGGTCCCTGTCACAGTTTTTGGTGGAAGTTATGCAGAAATGTGTTTCTGCTCCTGGACTCAGTGACTGGAATTATCTGGAGAGAAGGAACCATCTGCAAGTATTAGGTGGCTGTGACTCAAAACAGTGCCTTGCCCACTATGTAGGGAGTTGAAACAAGGTCCTTTGTACCAACACGGGAGAATAACAGGGTTTTAGCACTTTTGTACACCCTGGATGTCTTCAGGTATTGAAATTGGAGCATCTGTGGTGTGGGAGATGCCTTGTGACTGGTGAGGCATAGAGAGGGGAAAGCAGTAAGAGGCGGCTTTATAACAAATAAAGGACTTATGTTTCCTATTTTCCCTGATTTTTTGGACTAGGTACGTGCCAAGATCATGAGAAAGAGTTGGCAGCACTCTTTCAGCTCTGGTTGGAGACCAAAGACCAGACTTTTTTCAAAGTGAGTCAGAAACATTATCGCCTTCCCCAGCACAAAACCTGGCAGGGTTATATCCAGCACTGACATTTCTCTGCTTTCTGATAGGAAAATGAAGACAGCTCAGATGCCACCATGCCCGTTCCTAGAGTGTAAGTAACTAATACTGCTTGGCAGCTTCTGCAGCGTGTGTTGCAGCTGTGAAGTTTGGTCCTTGCTCCTCTGGATCTGAAGGGCTGGTTGCTTAAAGTGATTTCTCATCGTGGGGCAGGAGGGAACTTGCTAGTGTGATGTTATAAATGCAGTAACTTCACAAAACCAGCTGGTTTTCTCCAGGTTTGCATGTATTATCAGAGCAAGCCTGTAATCTAACTTATGTCCTGGTGAGGAGACTATTTCCAGTCCTGGCTTACCTTCAGGTAGCACATAGAGCATATTTTAAGATCTCTTATTTATATTAACATTAATGCTTTCAGAAATTGGTCAGAGGGATTTGCGGAAAGCATGAGGTGACTCATCCTTTGGGATGTTCTTTGGGACTGTTGTTGCTCAGAACTGATGGTGACCTTTGTTTCAGAAGGACTGACTACGTAGTCCGCCCTAGCACCGGAGAGGAGAAACGTGTGTTTCAGGAGCAGGTAAGAAGAAAATCCTCTTGGTTTTAAATGCACATGTGGAAACAAATTTTTGCTGAAGAGAATTGATATGGGATGGCAGTTTTATACTCTACACAAACTTTGTTAATGCAGTTTCTTCTCTCTTGGAGTAAGTATCTAGGCCTTAATTACAACTTGCTAACATAGACTGGCTGCTCACTTCAAAACCATCTGTATTTCCAATGAGTACTGGGCAAAATTCATTTAAATGGCTAGTACCAACCTTTCAATCTCCTATTCTATCCCCCAGCGTATGAGGATGACTTGTCTCTAGAGCTATTGAGCAGAAGTGCAAGCAGAAGACATGTGGCCATAAGTGCACCCAAGCGTGTAGTTATCTTCTCTATCTTAGTAGGTGCAAGTTGGAAAACCCTAGGAAATCTCTTTTACCACATTAGAGGAGGAAGAAAGGGTTTCTTGTTGCTGGGGGAAGGGTGTTTGGTAGGCAGAAGGTGTACCTCTGACACCTCCCCAGTCTGTGCAGCTGCTTAACAATGAACCACATGTATTGCACCGGCACGCTTTGGTTTAGGTGGTGCTTTATCTTGTTGAAGTAGTCTGTGATCCACAGTAAGTTTATGCAGTAGTGTTTGAGCCTTTAGCTTTTAGAAAAGCTTGCTTTCTATTATTTTTAAAAGCTTTTTTTTTATTATCATTCTAGAGAATGGATTTCAGTTATTATCATTCTAGAGAATAACTGAAATACAAACGTGGCAGAAGCCTTAAGACTTTGCTCCTTATGTTTCCTGCTAAATCCAGTCTTCTTGTTCCCAAACACAGGAGCGTTACCGTTACAGCCAGCCCCACAAAGCCTTCACTTTCCGTATGCATGGCTTTGAGTCAGTTGTTGGTCCTGTGAAGGGGGTGTTTGACAAGGAAACCTCCTTAAACAAAGCCCGAGAGCATTCCCTGCTGCGCTCGGACAGACCAGCATATGTCACCATCTTGTCCCTTGGTAAGGTGATGGCCAGGAAAAGGTGTTTCAGAATGAAAGAGGCTCCTTGACTCCTCAAATAATGAGTTTAGGAGTCTGCATTATGAAGGGAAACAGGGGGCAGAATGGGGTGATGTAAGTGAAGAAGAAATAAATTACATGGAATAGAGGTGATGAAGTTCTTCCATGTGAGGGTGGTGAGGCACTGGAATGGGTTACCCAAAGAAGCAGTGAATGCTCCATCCCTGTCAGTGTTCAAGGCTAGGTTTTGCAGAGCCGTGGGTGACATGGTTTAGTGTGAGGTGTCCCTGCCCATGGCAAGGGGTTGGGACCGAACAATCGTAAGGTCCTTTCCAACCCAAACCATTCTGTGATTTTATGAAGTGCTGGGAACAGGAATAAGTAGAAAAGAAAGCAGCTGTATGCTGCTGTTGATCTGGGAGAAAATGGGAAGTGGCGAAGAGAGTCTCCACTCAAGACTCGCTTAACTGGAAAACAAGTGGTGGTTTCAGTTCCCTGAAGTCTTTCTGTGGTTCAGCTCACCACTCCTAGCACAAAGCTGGCACAGTGGATGTACTTTAAAAAGGTCCTTTATAATCTCTGCTCATACCTCGGAGGGATCATGGGGACTAGATGTCAGTGAGCACTGTGAGAGCAGGGATAAGAAAGCAGTACCCAAACGTGTCTGCTAAAGTACCTGAATGCAGCTGCAAGTTTTAAGCTCTGACTTTGTGTTTCAGTTCGTGATGCTGCTGCTCGCCTTCCTAATGGAGAAGGAACTCGTGCTGAAATCTGTGAGCTGCTGAAAGATTCCCAGTTCTTGGCTCCTGATGTCACAAGTGCTCAAGTAAGTTGATTTTTATGTCTGGCCTCAGACAGATTCTCCTTTAAATACACTGCGCAGACCCAGGCAGTGTTCAGTAGCTAAGGCTTGATGATTTTCGCCCTGCTTTGGTTAGGAAAAGGGAGCTGTGTACTACTCTGTGCTGCTGCAAACCTGCACCAAAGTCAGGATGATAGAAAAACCAGCTAGAAAAGCCATAGAATTAGCACTGTGCCATCAGAAACAGTTCAGAAACAGTTGATTTTCAGAGCTTTTAGCTTCAGTGGAAGCTCCATTTAACCCAAGGTGGCAAACAGCTCCCTGTGCTGCTGCTCTCAGTCAGTTCTTCCTCAGATGAGAACTGCTAGCAGCTTACTGAGGTTTTACTTTGCGGTTTGTGCCTTTTGGCTAGCCCAAGCAGAGACATAATGCTGTGAATCCTGCACTTTCAGGTTAACACTGTTGTTAGCGGTGCTCTGGATCGATTACACTATGAGAAGGATCCCTGTGTGAAATACGACATTGGACGCAAGTTGTGGATCTACCTGCACCGGGACAGGAGTGAGGAAGAGTTTGGTAAGTCCAATCTTCCAGAGCAGTGTGTCAGTTTGAAGCATTTCTATGTAAAATAGGTTCCTCTGTGCAATGTATGTATACTCACAACTTCTTGTGGGTCTTATTTTCAGCCTTTTTTGGCTAATCTGACTTGGTATTTTTACTCTGCACTATTGCATGACTGTGTGTGTTCAGTTTCTTGTCTGAAGACGAGCTAACACTTCTGAACCGGCCTCTCTTAAATCAGTTTGCTCATGTCCAGGAGCTCTAACTGTTTATTTGGATTTGCAGAACGGATCCACCAGGCTCAAGCAGCTGCAGCAAAGGCCAAGAAAGCTCTTCAGCAGAAGCCAAAACCTCCAGCTAAAATGGTAAATCAGGTTTGCACAGATGCTTTTGGGATTGGGAAGGAGATACAGGCTTCATTTAATCCTTAAATTCTGCATCCATAGTGGCTGGTGGAAATCACACATTTGAGTTATTGATTCTTTATGGGTATGAATGTCAGTGTTGGTCTAGCACCAGTGCACAAAACGAAGAGGGAAAGAGGGAACTTTGCTCCTCCAGCTCCCACTGTTCTCCTCACTGTTGTCAACAGAGAGGTCAGTGGAATTCATTTGTGCCCCTTATCTTAGGGATGGCCTTTCAGATCTCATTTTAAGGTCAGTCTGTAGCAGAGTGTGTGAAACACGTCTTCTGCTCCCCACCTTGCTGTGCTGAAGCTGTCAGGGTTCGGATGTCTTTTTGTTGGTTTTGATATCAAATATCAGTAAAGTAATTGCTGTTGGCAAATTAACCAAGGTGGAAATGTGCCCCTTAGGAACGTTTGTCACAGCTGAGATGCACTTTGCCCTGAGGATAGGAGCAGCCAAACGCACCATCCCACTTGTGGCTGCACTTGAGGGTGACAGACGTGTGTGAGGTCAGGATATAGCACTGAGGCATCAATCACAGCCATACAGAGCTCAGCTTAAAGTGCTCAGCTCACTCAAACCCAGTTTTTGGGAGGACCTTCACTCTTGACATGGTTTCTTTGCAGAAGTCCAGCAGCAAGGAGAGTTCAGTGAAAGCAGTCCCCAGCAGCACATCAGAGCCCAGCCAGCTGAGCCTGAGTGACTCCAGCATGCCACCAACTCCTGTGACTCCTGTGACACCAACTGCACCAGCATTACCAGCAACACCTATTTCACCCCCTCCAGTGTCTGTGGTTAGCAAGAGCGTATCTAGTGCTGCATCAGAGCCAGCAAAACCCAGCCAAAGGTATTTCTGCTGTCTCATACATCACTTGTCAATGTTGCTACTCCTTTCTCAGTCATTTCTACTTCTTTGCTCACCCGCTGGCTTTGTCTTTCCCATAGTGTTCTTCTGGTGTCATCCCCTACCATGCCACAGCTGGGGACGTTGCTTTCCACAGCCCAGAGTTCACAGCCTGGGCCACAGGCACCTCCCACCCGGGTGGTCAGTCACACTACGTCCTCAGGGCTGCCACAGGTCCGGGTGGTCACTGCCCAGTCCAGCCTCCCAGCCGTGTCTCAGCAAGCCCCAGTGGTAGCCCAGCAGCAGCAGCCTACATCAGTGCCTCAAATCCGTGTTCCAGCTACAGCCACGCAAACCAAAGTGCTCCCTCAGGTGAGTTTGGCTGCGTGGAAGTGGTGGGTGACTCTGACTCCTCATCTTGACTGCTTCTAGTGTTTTGGTGTGGTGTTTTTCACTTGGAGTGAGCAGTACAGGAAAAAGTCCATAGAACTTACAAGCTAAAGCACAATATAAAGAAGAATTAGACTGTTAGTACTGTGTTAGTGCACTCACAGGCTGCCTGTGTGTCTTGCTGTAGGCAGTGATGACTCTCCCAGTGAAAACTCAAACCAGCCCAGTGCAGGTGCAAAGACCAGGAAGCTCCGTGACAGGACAGACAGGCATCACTGTGACAGGACTCTCTGCAGCGCCCAGTCCTGCTGTCAAGCCAGTAACCAGCTCTCCAGGCAGTTCTGCTACAAGCACGTCCTCCACCACTGTCATCCAGAATGTGGCTGGCCAGAGCATCATCAAGCAGGTGAGAGGGAGAGACAAGGAGTTTGGCTCTGCAACCCAGTTGTTTCCTGTTTGCCATGACAGATGTGACAGCAGATGTGAAAAGATAAAGCTGTTGTGAGCCACAATGGTGTATGAATTGATTTACCATGCAGATTTAGATAGCTATTGGCCTGGTATATTAGAGCCTGTACAGTATAGAGTACAGATGCATCCTGGTTTTGGCTGGGATATTAATTTTCCTCCTAATAGCTAGTGGTTTGGCTTTAGTCTGAAAGTGAAGTTGACAACGTGTTATCAGTGCGTTAGTGCAGGTTCTTTAATGAACCATCTTCACATGTTGATGTGTCCTTCATCTTGCTTGGAAAAGAAATCAGCTCCATGGTATTCCAGGTTGTATATGGTTTTGGGAATGCCATCTGATAGTCAACCAAAACTGTTTTTTGAGTAGCATACCTGAGTGCTGGCATCATTTTGCTTCAATTCTGATGGGAGCAGACACCATCCTATAGGGAAGTTCTACTTGGACTGCATCCTGGTTTGATACAGCCATTGCTCTGGTCTCTTCCAGGTGGCTATCACAGGGCAGCTTGGCATGAAGACCCAGCCGGGAAGTGGCATCCCCCTCACAGCGACCAACTTTCGGATCCAGGGGAAGGATGTGTTGCGCCTCCCCCCGTCCTCCATCACCACCGATGCCAAGGGCCAGACTGTGCTGCGGATCACCCCGGACATGATGGCCACGCTGGCCAAATCTCAAGTCACTACAGTCAAACTGACTCAGGACCTCTTCACGGCAGCTGCAGGAAGCAGCACCAGTGGGAAAGGCATCTCTGCAACCTTGCACGTGACATCCAATCCTGTCCAGGCTGCTGATTCTCCAGCCAAGACGAGCACGGCCACTTCTGCTTCTTCCAGCCCAGCTGGAAGCACAGTAGTTAAAGTGACTCCTGACTTAAAGACTGCAGAGCCAACAAGCTCTGCTTTCCGACTGATGCCTGCGCTGGGCATGACTGTGGCAGATCAGAAGAGCAAAGCCATCACTACGGTGGCATCCACTGAGGCCAAGCCAGCTGCTACCATAAGAATCGTGCAGGGGCTGGGGGTGATGCCCCAAAAAGCTGGGCAGACTATTACTGTAGCTACTCACACTAAGCAAGCACCCTCCTCCTCAGCAGTGAGCGTGCCTGGCACAGTCCATACCTCAGCTGTCTCCTTACCAACCATGAGTGCCACAGTGTCCAAAGCAGTTGCTGTGGCCTCGGGAGCTGGTGGGACTCCCATAACCATAAGCACAGGAGCCACTGCTGTGCGGCAGGTACCCGTCAGCACCACAGTAGTATCTACATCCCAGGCAGTAAGTAATACTAATGTTTCTCTGGAGGTGGGTGAGAAAGGGCAATGCTGAAATATGGTGGTTTGGGTCTGAAAACCATCCACAAGGTACTCTGGAAGCTGGGTCTGTAACTAGGTTTGTGGAAGTGGAAGTACAGCTAAATGCTGGATGACCAGGAAACAGCTATGTCCTCCCTCTGAAATAAACTTTGCTTATCTGTACCGTGTGCAGCTCAGCCTCGCACCTCTGAAATCATTTCCCTTGGAGTGGTGCCAGAACTAGAAGTGCTTGTTACTTGTATTAACTTCTTTTTACCAATTTTCCCCATTTAATGCCATTTTAATGCCCAGAGCAGAAGGCACCATAAATTGGATCATGAAAGCTGCATTACGATAGCTTCCTAAGGGTAAAAGTTATGGATACAATGATCCTTCCCAGTGTGCCAAGATGCTGCAGGTTTTCAGGGCTGTGAAGATGGAGGTGAATTGCAACGAGCCTAAAATGGAACATAGATTCCCTCAGCAAAGCTGCTGTTGGTTTCTACTCCCAGGGCTCCTAAAAAGCAAGCTGAGCAGTAATTGCATGTTGTCAAGCAGTTTCTCTGCTAAACGTCCTGTGGCTCCTCATGTGTTCTTCAACTTCTCTAGGGGAAGCTACCAGCACGAATAACAGTGCCTCTGTCAGTGATCAGCCAGCCAGTGAAAGGCAAGAGCGTGGTGACTGCCCCCATCATCAAGGGCAACCTTGGGGCCAAGTGAGTACTTTGCATCCAGTAGTTTGGCTTTAGAAATAGGCCAGGGAGGGTCTGTGTTCAGCAGGTTCCTGGGGAACAGAAGGTGGAATAGACCTGTAGTCTGTTAATAGGTCCACTGGCTGCAAGAACTGAAGGAATATGGTGTCTGGCTATGAGAACAGTCTTAGTTTATGTGCCCTGAGACATAAACTAGCAAATACACTGAAGAAAAATCGATCTTTGCCTTGAAACAAGCTATTAGATCAGTTCTGTGTGTTGGAGCAAGAATTAACCTGGTGACAGACCTAAAACCACATGTAAACTGAAGCCATCTCTGCTAAAGAAACCAGGGATGTGTGAACTGCCTCAGTGAAAATCCCTCTGGCATTCAGATACTGAAGTCTTTCCCTTTATTTTTCCATAAATTCTGGTCATGTTTCCCTTAGCTAATATTTGAAGGCAGAATTCTGCATGCTTGGCTATTTCTGTGTTCCTTCAGAAGCGCCGTGGTCAAATCAGAGTAACCCAGTGATGTGCATGGTGCAGAACTGGGGTATAATTCATGTGAAAGTAATTAAAATAGCAATAAACTTGTTTATTGGCCAGTTTTGTGGGGAAAACACTACTTAAAATCATTAATAAGTAACTTTCATCCCCTAGCAAGTGAAGAACAACTTGTGAATATAAAAGACCTACCCTGCTATGCTGTTCACTAACCATTCCAAATTCTCCTTCCTTTAGCATCAGTGGCTTAGGAAGAAATATCATTCTGACTACGATGCCAGCAGGGACAAAACTGATTGCTGGGAACAAGCCTGTGAGTTTCCTGACTGCACAGCAGCTCCAGCAGCTCCAGCAGCAAGGCCAGGCCACGCAGGTAATGGCAGCTGGACTGAGGGTTATCATTTGCTTTATTAGGATTTAGCATTTCCATGAGGATTTAACACTTTGACACGTGGCGTTCCATAAAAAGTACAGGTAGACAGCATTAGTGTCTGCACTAAGCATGTGCAGTGCATCATCTCCTTCACCTTCCCTCCATCCACATATGGGTCTTGAAGTGCTG
Source organism: Pezoporus wallicus (assembly GCF_028554395.1). NCBI lineage: Eukaryota > Metazoa > Chordata > Aves > Psittaciformes > Psittacidae > Pezoporus > Pezoporus wallicus. Next base: position 87,916 of record NW_026635084.1, on the reverse strand, counting down.
ATAGTATAATGAAAGTAAACCCAAAACTCCTGTCAGGAGGTGTTCCCAACTGCTTGAAGGATTGCTTGTAGACATACTTTGCCTTCTGTGGATCACCGTCTCTGGAAGAAACCACATCACTGCCTCGGTATCCCTCTTAGTGTGTGGAAACTGAAGTGTTCTGTAATTCCAAAGAATTAAATCTTCATTGATGGCTGCTAGAAACAAGTCTGATAAGTGAACTATCCAATGGATCCAAGTCCTTCTTTAGAAAACCCGTAAAAGCAGCTGACATGTAGGTTTTTATTCCAACTAGTTTTTTGGTCTCCAACTCTAATCCTGAAATCCCTTCCCACCATCCCACATGAACAGTGGATGGAGCGATCTCCTTGTGACATACTCTGTTCTTGATGCGTTTTGGTGTTTGGTCTTGTTCATCGACGGGAACGTCTGCTGGCAGCAGAAGCAGACGACGTGCTTCAGAGCGTGACACCAGCGCAGTGTGTCACTAGGTTGTTCTTGACATGAGCTGAGTTCTTCCCTTTCCATTTCAAACAGGTGCGAATTCAAACAGTTCCAGCCTCCCACCTCCAGCAGGGAACAGTGTCTGGCTCCACTAAAGCAGTTTCCACTGTGGTTGTGACAACAGCTCCATCTCCAAAACAGACCCAAGACCAGCTGTGAACACTGGTTAGAAAGCAGATCGCTGTCCAGGAGCTTCCCTGAGACCACTGTCACCCTCCATCCCACCACCCAAGACAGCTTAACCACAGCCATGGCGAGGGATGGGACTGGATTCTGTCACGTTGCCTGTTTGGAGTCAGCATTGTGATGTCTAGGTAGCAATCCACAGCAAGAGATGCTGTACCTACAGAACAAAATATTTCAGTTTGGATACATAGAGCCAAGTTCGGTGGCACTGATTAAGGAACATCTTCCTTTCCTTTGGTCTCTTCCCATCCAAGGGGCTTTTTGTGAATAGCATTTCTGTTCGTTCTGGCTTGTAGACAAAGCACCTGAGCTTGGGCCTTCCTTAACCAGGGAGATGTGTTTGGAAGGGGTTAATCAGTGGCTTTTCAGATTCCTGAAGAAGATGCTCCTTTTGCTGGAGTCAATATAGGTGACTTAGGCTGGTGGCTCAGGCACCAGTTTGGAACATGGTCTGGAAGTAGACCCCTGATGCATTCAGCGTCCTATTTATAGACTTTTAAAGTAGCTCTTCCCAATCCCTGAGCTCAAACTCCTTTTGAACAGATCCTGCTTCCATGTCAAAGGCAGGAGGAGAGTCAAGACGGTTTATGGCTGTAATAGAGCGAGTAACCATGGCGAAGAGTGAGGAGCGGAGGAGATAGAGGAAGTCGTGGGAAAAGCAAGCCTGGCAGCAGATGCAGTGGAAATGTTCACCAGAAGGATCCTCCTTTACTTGTCTTCAACAAATAAACCCTTTTTCAGTCAAAAAAGACTGCAGCTGGTTATAAAAGTATGGCATATGCTTTCAGCTGTACCCAGTGTGTGGTATCTTGGGCTCGGCAGGAATATTTTAACCCATGATCCTGGCCTTTAGTTTTGGTTTTACCTTTGCAGTTTTATCTCTATGTAAATCTGTTTGAAGTTTGCACATCCCAGAGATGGATTTGTGGCTGTTCTGATGTGTCCTTGAAGCTTCCCTGGAGTGAGCTCAGAAGATGCGTTGGACCAGGAGAAGAATAAAAGTGCAGAAAGCCTCACAGATCTCTTTGCCACCTCCTTTTGTTTTTGTACAGCTTGTTTTTTGTGTACAATGACTGTCTGGCTTGCCAAGGGCTAATAGATTGTCCATCTTCTCTGTAAGATGGTTTTTAACCTGATTTCTCTTGTAGTCTTTTTTCTTGACCTGTGTGATTGAATATAATCTGCTGAAAGAACCCAGTCTTGGAGTTCAGCACTTTTCCAGTGCTGGGCTGGGGCTGTGTCCTGTACAATATCTAACCTACTTCAGGGGTAGGTTGGAGGAAATGGGGTATTTCAGTAACGAAAGAGGGAATAAGCAGAGCACATCAGTACACCATTTGAAAGCAAGCACTTAAATTACAGTTCAGACACCTCAGGAACAGCATTTGGAGGGATGAAGGTTTGGTTTTCTGAGCCTGTCAGACTTTGTACCTTTCTTGTACATTAACTGAGGAGGCAGCAGGAGGGCTGTGGTTTGGGAGGGAAGTGGGAATGCTCTTAATCCCTTTTAGTTGTGAAGTTAAAATAAGAAACTAAAGAGGTGACAAGTGACTTCCTGATCTGTGAAAGAGTCCCTCTGGATTCAAAACATAATGAAGGTAATCCCACTGTGTTACTTCTGTTCATAACTAATAAAGTTCAAGTTCTTCAATGTCCAAACCTACCATCAAGTGCTGAAGGATGGCTACAGTGTGAAGGCCCTTAAATGTGAATTTGTCACTGGACCCAGGAAGCTTTTGACAGTATTAAGCTGAGAACAAGAAACCTGTATCTAATGCTGTGAGTTCAGAGCATCTCAGATTGTTGCTGCTGCTTGAAGAGTCCTGCAGTTCAGGATTCTTGCTAAGACTGGTTGTAAACCTCTGAGCAACCTTTGCTGGGTCACTTTGGCCTGTTCTCTTTGCTTTTGAAGGCTGTGATCCTTGGGGAAAGAGCAGCAGTCACTGCGGGGGCTTATTCCAAATGGCTCCATGCTGGATTAGATGGGATGTGTTTCGTCCCAATGTCCAAGAACAAAGAGAAGCCTGTTCTGTGGCTCAGCTGCCACCCTCTGATGAGTTGCTTTCACTCAGGTTGAAAAATAACCCTTAAGCTACTACAGGTAAAGAGCTCTTGTGTTTAATAAGTAACTTTTAGCTAGTACACAGTAGGCTGAAGGGCACAGAGGGGGCTTGAGTTACTTGTTTGGTGCATGCTGTGTCTGGATGAGGGGATATTTAAGTTCAGGTGGAGTTTGCTCCAATGTCCTTGCTCTGGACACTGAAAACTGTTGTGGAGTACTGCAGGGAGTGTGCATGCAGAGAAAGAAAAGCTAGAGGCAGTATTGTACTGACATCCTCCATTCTCCAGCCTTACTAAACTCAAACTAAAGGGCATTTCAGTCTGATGCATCATTGCTGTTTACTTTTTACAGTTTAAAAGTGGAAGTGCAGCCTGTTTCCATCACAGTGTGAGACTCCTTGGAGTTATCCAAGAGCCTCATTTCTTCAGACCCATGGGTTAGATGTTTATTTCCACCAAGAGAGCATCATGTAATCAGTGCTTCTGACACAAGCTGCCACAGGCTATTTGAAGCCTGCTCTGTTTCATTTAAATCATGGGGGGAATCTCTATTTATATACCTTAGTAGGATGCCCTCATAACCCAGTGAACTCACCATGAGGTTACCTGAAGCATCCCTTTCAAAAGCAATAGCTAGTCAGCCATCAACCTGCATACTTGTAACAGTTGATCTGCATTTTCCAAATGCCTTGGTGTAGTTTTTAGGTAAATACACAACCTTTGTTACTTACTCTTCACGTGGCAATCCTGAACCACAGAAACTACAGCAAAGTCAACGTAGATTTGGCTTTTGTGCCTGCCTGACATGAGTTCTTGCAGGATGAATCACTCTCTGGATATAAGCATCTCCTCCTGTGGACTATAAAAAGAATCCTGGATGAGTAGCTCGAATTTGGGCTTTTAATGATTTAATTCAGCGATGACACATCCTATGTCAGGTGACCCATTCGATGTGGTTTAACCCATCTGAGCATGGATTAATCCTGTATCTGGCATCCTGCACTGAGGCATCAAACCTGCTGCGTCAGAGGTAAATCTTTTCAGAAGCAATTTGTTTCCTTATGTCTAGAAGCATCCAATTTGCTAAGCCTTCCATCCACATCCTCTAACATTACTTTTGCTCACTCTCCTCCAGGCTACGAAACCTGGAGCAAAGTAACTCACCTCTCAGCTCCAAGGGCCCTGAGGCCAAAATGTGCTGGTCTTTCAGAGCTCCAGGGTCAGGTGGTTTTACAAGAGTTAACAAGGACCTGCAAAGATGCTGGCATAGTCTGAAACTGGGTGAGTGCTTTTAATGCCTTCTGGTGTCATTCTGAATGCATTTTTGGCAACAAGGGAGGATTTACCAGTTTGTGCTTGGGGAAGCACTGGCTACTTGGTATTTACAAGACATACATGCCAAAATATGCTTGTAGATGTAGACAAATAGGACTGCTCAAACTGTTTGCCACTGAGGACTTTAAAACTGCTTAACCAAGTTGCTTGTGAACCTGTGGTGAGAACTGTTCCTGCATTCTCAGTTATGCAGTGAAATTCGGGGCATGGGCTGCCAGTCAGAAGCCCTTGAGTCACTGCAGCTTTAGGGATCTCCCTTTGCACTACTTCACTCCTTTAAGGAAGTAAGTTCAGTTTCACAGCTTCCTGACAAGCAGTAAGTTATGCTGTTGCATTGAGGCTTGCTTTTAATGGTGTGCCTGTACTGCAAGTGCACTTCCAACTGGGATTGTAAGTAGCTGTGACCAAGAGCCCCCAGTCACAGGGATGAGTCCTTTGTCATTAGAAAGCCAAGTTTGTGTTTGGCTGATAGGGAACCACTGTTCTGGTTGATTCTTCAGAAGTGCTTTCTTCTCTCAGTAGTGGATGGGCTGCAAGGTAAGGCAGGGCTCCCAACATCTCCCTGCCATGCAGTGGGAGGAATTGAGGGCTCTCCTTCATCCCATGGACACCCCTTCCTTACCCCACCAGCAACAAATGTCTGAGCTTCTGAGAACTGGTAGAAGAGCCTGGTATGTCAGAGCTTACCAGTTGTTCATGGAGCAAGGGACATCTTGGTTGGATGTTAGGAAAACTCACCCAAAGTAAGGACACCTTAATGCTAGGATAGATTGTCTTGAGAGGAGGGGAGTCCCTGTACAGAGTGATCCTGCTTTTGGGGTGCAGAATGGACTTAGGCAGTGTTTCAGCCTGCCACCTCATCCCAAAGAGGTTGAGCATCATCTAGGAGAGCACACACTGCTTCTCACCTCTCACAGATGAGAATGTGTGGGTGATTCCACAGCCAGTTTTCCTGCTTGAGGGTAGTAAGCACGTTACCAGCATGTGCAGTCTTACCAAACCCCACTAGAGGGGTAGCTGGAAGGACATCAGGCAGTTTGTTGTCTAAAAGACAGCAGGAGCTGGACCATAAACCAGCAAACCTCCTCACTATGTACCCACCTCCTTGTCCTCTGCACCACCGCAGTGAGGGAAATAAGAGGAATAAGTGAAAAGTCACAGCTGCACAGTTTCTCTTTGCTTGTTTTAAACAGCTGAGGGGACACCAACACTGAAGCTGAACTTCCTTCTCTGTGGGAAGGCAGGTGGGCACGGGTCAGCTCTACTTGTTTGCAATAAACCACGCAGAAATGGGCAATTCTGATGCCCCCCCCCCCAGCTAAATCATTGCCTAAGCTCGTTTAGACAATCATCTGCAGTTAGACAGACAGGACCTTAACTGACTTGGAATCTTGGGTGTGCCTGAGTGTGCAGCCGGGTTTCAGGACACACAGTGCCACAAACCAGGCAAGCCAGCCTGTCCACCCTGCTGCACTTAACAGCCTAGCTGATTCAGAGCTCACAACAAGAGATTCTCTGCTTTCCTGAGCCACAGAAGAGCTCAAGAAAGAGACCCAGCTAATAGTGTAGTAATACAGTCACATCCTTTGCTTCACCTCATGCCCTTATCCCCAGGATGGAGCTGGTCACTGGTGTGTTGGTCTGGCCAGCTTGATCTCTGGAGGGCACAGCTATTTGTGCTCCCTGCCCAAGTCATGTTTGGAAGCAGGACTGTCACCCCAGAGAGATTTGACATCAAAGGGGTAAATTCCCAGCCAAACTATGCAGTGATCCTTGCTCAGCTCTCTGAAAAGCTTCACCACCTCTGCTCTGCCTCCAAGCAGCATGTGGCCAATCGAGGGCAGCTCCCTGCACTTTTACACCTCCCCATTCTCCAAGGCCAGTAATTATTCTCCTTGCATTGCAGATGAAGGGGCTGGATCATGCCATGAGAGCTTCCCTCGGGCTTCCAGCTCAGGAAGAGCAATCCCAGTGCAGATCCTCAGCGGGGCAGTACCCAGCGTTCACCTTTTGCTGCCGTTTCAGCTGGAAACCACAGAGCTTCTGGGTGACGTTTCCCTCTCCCACTGAATCAGCCTTTTCTTTACCCTTTGGAATGCAAGGTAACAGGACACCCTGTGAGGTTTTATCTCTCTCCCAATCTCTTGTGCTGCTGCTGGGAGTTGTCGGACCGGATTGAGCCTTTTAGCTGCAGACATCGGGTGGTTTCGGGGTTGTCCGGCAGGAATCTGGGTGGGAGGGCACAGTCGCTGAAACCTCGATGTAGGAGTCACACCGAGAAGCGAATCCTTGGGACACACAGCAGGGAGGAAAAAGCCCTTGGCACCACTGAGTCTGAATCCGGCCCTTCGCTGCTGTAGGGATGGTGGGTGCTCCTTGGCTGAGCTAGGATTACTGGGAACTGCCTCCACCAGGAGACTTTTCCCTGCATCCCTTATGAAAGCAGCTATATTTTCCCTTCTTCCACGTGGATGGCATTCCCAAGGCTGGGAGCTGATGTGGAAGTACCCTGCTTGCTTGGACAGCGGTCACTGCTCCTGCAGCTGATCCCTGTCTCCTCTAGGACTCTCCTGGGGGTCGAGGAAGTTTAGCTCTTGTGACCTGCATACAAAGACCGACTTGGTTCTCAGGTTTCAGCTCTCTCCTTCCTCCTAAAGGCGTGTTGAACCTCCACTTGCTGCCCTTGTAATGCCATTGTGGCCACTCTGATACGAGGAGAAAACGTTAGGAGGAGGTGACAACTTCCATTGAATCAACTGATACCAGTCGGGAGAAAGAGAGGCTTCATTGCTGACTGCTGCCACTGCACGTGGGTAAGTGCTTGCTCTTTATGCTTCAGCTGCATCTTTCTTCACCTCAGCATCCTTCAGTCAGGCCACAGAGACACATGGAAGTGTCTTACCACAAAAGGATGTGGCATGCTGCTTATTGGGAGCTCTTGCTTTGATGGTTTGGGATGTATGGTGCCCTGAAGTAAATCACTGTGCTTTGGCAGCAGAGAAGCATGAATCCTGTCATTTAGGGCTCTAAACCAGCTGCCTCCCAGCTATATAGTAGTTTATATTTAGCATGTGTATTGCTTTCTTTATTCCCCCACGGGGATTGCATCCCCTTGTTCAAAGAGCCAGTTGGGCTAATGAATTAGTGTGTAAAATCATTCCAGTGGCTGGAATGGCAGGAAAACCTGGGCATCCACAGCTCTGCGTGAAGCCAGGAGCTGTGGATCTTTGCAAGAGCCTCCTTAGGCCTCAGAGGGTGAGTCTGCACCTTGCCTTCATTAGCCACATCCCAGAGCAGACGTGTTTGCCTGGCAGAGATGAGTTTGTTACGCTGAACAGGAGAAATGTGCAGAAACAAAGGACTCGGAGAGGCTGCTTTGTTCCTCAGATACGCTGCTTCACAGGGGTGATGGAGTCAGCTTGGAGCACTTACAGTCACCCAGGCAGGGAGTGGCTGTAAAAGCAGAGCTGGACAGGGTTGGGCATCAGCAGGAGGGCCGAGAGCAGCTCCTGACATCAGCCAGCAGGGTTAGTTTCAGCAGGCTGACTAACAAACACCTTTGGAAGGGGAATACCTGCAATCCGGAGGTACTTGTGCTGTGTGAGCAGGGGGGGTTCTGGTAGCTGCAGAGGGAGCAGGGGAGGTGGTGGTAAAAGAGCGAACACAGACCTTAGGTTGTGGTTTTCCACCTAGAGAGAAAACAGCAGGAGCAGAGGCCTGATGCTGCCTCTTGTTTCCCCAAACACCCACAAACCTGGGCTCTGCAGGAGCAAAGGGAAACAGAGGTAACCCAGCATCTCCCTGTGGGGTGGGAAAGGTGGGCAACTCCTGTTGCACCAGAACAGGGCTCCGGGGAATGGAAGTGTTCAGGTCCAAGGCTGGATCAATGGGTGCAAAGAGGGATCAGCAGTGGGATGGGCAGGATTCAGATTGACAGGCATATTGGCATGCAGACACAGACTGTCACATGTAAGCCAGACATGGGAAGAGCCTTTCCAACACAGATAACAGCGGTCCAGGTGTTTTGATCTTGATTCAGTCCTGAGTAAGAAACCTGAATACTGGAGCAGGAGGAGGAAGTCTTTCCAAGAAGGGGAAAATGATGGAGTGAGGCTGTCAGGAAGGCAGATTTCCTTGTTAACGGCTGTCTTTGAAACCTGCATTAGACCATTCCCATTCTCCTTCCCATTCCATTCTCTTTTTTCTTCTCTGGATGGCACCGTTTAATATTAGACCCAGGGGTTATTGCTGATATTTTTACTACATGCCCTGTTGGCAAGGGCCTGTAGGGACAGCTTTAACCTGCCAGAGGGGAGACTGAGATGAGCTCTTAGGCAGAAGCTCTGCCCTGTGAGAGTGCTGTAGCCAAACGGAGAGCAGGTTTTACGCTGGGATAAAGGGAGTTATGTGCTCTCTTTGCAGTAGGGTTTTCATCGCATCGTGGTTGTTTTCACCCGAGAAGGGATCAGACCTCGGGTACCCTTAACCTGTAGCATCAGCGGTGGCACCACGCAGCTTTCTGTGTGCAAAGCACATGGCCAAAGGGTTCCTGCGCTTGCTTTAGGGCACGGCTTCCCCATGCTCCCCTCCTGCGGAGCGGGAGAGGCGGGCGCTGCACCGGCACACAGGAGGGGACACGGGATGCTTCCGGCTTCCCGCACCTGCCCGGGGCACAGAGAGGAGGAGCCGGGCACAGCGCCGAGGCCATGGCGGCCTGAGCCCGCACAGCACCGCCTCGCCATGGAGCGGGGCCCCGTGGCCTCCGGCATGAGGTACAGCACCCAGGCGCAGGTGAGCACGGGGGGGCGCGATCCTATGGGCGGCTCAGCATCCCTCGGGATGCAGGCGGCATTCCCAGCTGCCCCTCCGCCATCCGGTGGGGTCCGGAGAACCCGTCTGGGCTCTGTTCCTGCTTCGGGAGCACAGGGGAAGGGGAAATCAGTGCCTCGATGTGCGCTGCCCCCGGGTCCGATCTCGGCTGATCGGGGGCACTGGGATGTGAGTAAAGACAAACTGCATGGAGGGGCTGTTGGTTGGTGAGTGACAGAGCCAACTAAACTTGTTCGAGTGTCAGGGCTTTGGGGTTTCACCATTAACTGATGTGTTATCAGCGTGCTTTGAGACTTGAGTGAGCTTAAGCTGTGGTCCTGCTGGTCGAGGGCCCCGCAGGGGTTTTGGGTTGCACCCCGAAGCCTGTTCTGTGTCACAGAGCTGCTTTCAAGCTGGGTTTTGAGGTTAAAGCGGCACATCAGGGCTCTGCAGCTCACCTGGTGTCGGTGTGTGAGCCTTAGTGCTTACTGTCAATGGCAAAGGAGGTGCCCATCAGCAAGAGAAAGCTTCCCTTGCCTCCAGCCCTGCCGTCTGCGTGTGCCAGGGTCACCGTGGCTGCAAGGGAGCAGGAAGGGGATGCTCTCACTGATGCCGTTCAGCTCCAGCATCTTGTTCCCTGTCCAGGGCAGGGTGACACCGCTGTGGCAGTGTGTTCTTCCTCTCCCGGCTGGTTCTCTTGGCATAAACTGGGTGGTTTATGGCAGGGCTGAGTGCTCGGGCAGGTCCCTTCGTGCACATCCATTCAAGAGGAACTGCTCTGATCCAGGACTTCCCTGCCCTTCCTGGTAGTAAAAAGCCTGAGGAATTTGTTCTTCCTGGACCAACTGTTGCTGGACTTGGCTCCCTATAAAGATGGAGTGAACGTGAGTTGTTTTACAATGACTATGCCCCTCCTCGGTCACAGGGAGGAGAAGCCTCTCCTCTTCCTAGGAAAGGTGCAGAGCTTCTCTCTCAGGTGAGCTACTGCTCAGGCCAGTTTGGCTGCTGTTGGTGCCAAGGGATAAGGAAGGCAGGATGAGGAAAAGGCTGAGGCTGATCCAGAGTGCACCAGACCTTTGCTCAGCAAACAAAGGATCACTTGGTAAAGCCACCGAAGGGAGCAGCGAGAGTGTTCCCCAGGGCATGGCTGTGGGGAAGGTGTCAGAGCAAAGGTTCTTGCCTTGCCCAGGGCACAAGGTGCCATTTCCATCCATCTTAAAGGCCCTTTCCAACCTAGTTCAGTCTGTATTTCCATGCTGGGACTAATTCATAGGGATGGGTTTGCCAGAGAAAGGCAAGGGATGTTTTTGTTATTCAAGCAGGACTTTCTGTACCAGGAAAGATGCAGGATGCTGTTTGTTTCCCTTGTGCTCTTGGCACATCGTGTGTGTTATAGGGAGGAATTTCATGGCTTACAGCTACACGAATGAGGCCTTTAGGGCAGTGTTATTGCCCTCTCCCCCCCCCTCAGATTGCTGAGGCTCGAGTGTAGAAGTCTTTCCATTCAACAGAGGCAGAACTGGAAGCGTGGGCACCCTGCGTTGAGCCCAGCCCGTGTGCCCTATGCAAACATGAACTTCAGTTTCTTCTGCCATAAACCTAAAGGAATCTGGTTTCTCGTGTGACTCAGGACGGTCACAAGGCAAGCAAATGCTCCAGAGGAGTGAGCTGGGAGCTGGTGTGTGAAACAGGGGGGGTGTGACTTGGATCTTTCACTCTTGCACTTGCCCTCTGTGCCTGGAAGGTAACAGCCTGGAGGACTTCATGTCCTTTATTTCCTGCTCCCTAGTCCCTCCTTAGCTCTGATGCCATCATTTGCTGGTGACATTGCCCTTAAGATGGAATTGAAGACACTGGCCAAGGTTCTTTGAGTGTTTTTACTGCTTGTGTTGGGGCAACACAGAATGAACACACCTTAAGGAAACTGAGCTCTTACACATGCTGTTCCCATAGATTTCTTATCAATGATAAGAAGAGAGAAGATTATTATCAGGTCTCTTCCTGCAGTACAATTGATCAAGAGCTGTGTACCTGTACTTGGGTGAAGCGAGCTGATGCCCTGCACGCCATGTGTCCATCTCCTGTTCCTTACAGGAAACAGGCTACTTCCCCTTATCCCAGCACCCCAAAGCTGCTGTTGGCTTTCAGTATGATCAGGTGTTGAAAATACAGCTTTTCAGGCTCTCTCTGCACTGCCCAAGCTCACCCTGTTGGTGTCAGAGGCGTGCTGGGCTGGGTGATAAGCTGATGGGTTTCGTTCCTCACATTCCTCCTGTGCTGTTTGCTTTAGTTTGTATTGAAAGCCACCCGAGGTGTGGCTGGAGGAGGAGAGGTGGGAATTGCCTCTTGGACACGCAGGCTGGGATCTGCAGGGTGTAATTACCCAGCAAGAGTCTATAACCACTTAGTCCAATGGCTCTGCTTCAGCTGAGACCTCCCCAGGCCACCCCAGCTTTGCATGTGATGGGCTCCTGTTGTTGTACATTAGTGCCAGATAGCAGGTCTTTAGCACTGAGGTTGTCTTCTCTTCCCCTTTGTGATCTGTACAGTTCTGGCCCTGAGTCCTGTGTCAGACCAGGAATGAGTCTGGAATGTGGTAAAGGTCGAGGGAAGCAGTTGGCTCTCATAGCTGCCTGGTGCTGGACAAACAGCAGTGATAAGGGATGGGTAACGCTGATGGCCAGGAGCCCAGTCCTTCTGTGGGTCAGGGTCCAGTGACCCAGATGCTGTTTGGGAGGAGATAGGAGCAGTGAGGGCTTTTGGTCCCTGAGACCCATCCCGCTGGCTTGGTGGAACCCCCAGACAAGGCAGAAATCAGCCTTTTTGGGGAGATGCTGATCCCAGATGCTTTGCCTGCATCCCAGAAACCTCTCTCCACAGAGCCACGCTCTGTGGCACATCCTAGCCTCCCTGTGGACCCCCGTTTGCAGGAGGATCTGGGGAGCCCCTCCAACCCAGAGCTGGCTGTGGCAGGTCCCACCGTGTGCTGCTGAACTTCCTGCTGTCAGAATTAGTCACTGCAGCTGGTTTGTCCAGTCTGCTGCCTAAAAGTACATGGTGTGATGGGTCCTGGAGGAGGAGGAGTGGGGAGGTTTGCTTGAGGACAGGGCTTCTCTCTGAGCTTTCTGCACGCAGAGACCTCCAGATCAATCCCTGCACGCTCCTTTTCCACATCTCCCTATGGGGTTGGTGCTCCAGGGGAAACTGAGGCACGGAGGAAGCAGGGTAATGTCTTTCTGGCCCTTTCACTTGATTGGCATGTGGCTGCCCTGCTGCAGCAGCCACGCCAACCAGGCTGACGCCGTGACCAGGGCGTCCGACGGCCCCATGGTGACGATGAAGGCTGAGTGAGGAGCAGCAGGAGGAAGTCGCTGGAGCTGTGACTCAGGCAGGGGGAGCATCAGGGAAGGTTTTGTGTGTCTGGTGTTGGAGGAGTTTCTTTGAGGAGGGTGAGACAGAGCCTGAGTCACGTTTCTCAGGGAACCACAGACTGGTTTGGGTTGGAAGGGACCTTAAAGCTCATCTGGTGGCACCTTCCACTGGAGCAGCTTGCTCCAAGCCCCTGTGTCCAACCTGGCCTTGAACGCTGCCAGGGATGGGGCAGCCACAGCTGCTCTGGGCACCCTCAGTGGGAAGAGCTGCCTTAGATCCACCCTGAACTTGCCCTGTTTCAGTTTAACCCCATTACTCTGTGGATGAGGTGGGAGCAGGATGTGCCTTCACATCCTCTCTGGTTGTGATGGGCTGTTAAGCACCTGCAAAGGAAGCATGGACCGTGCTGTCTGGGCACAGACAAATCTGGTACCAAGGTCCAGTGGGAGCTTTTTGTTGCTGAGCGTGGGCTGGGGAGATTCAGCCTCTTACTCAGATGCTGGGACATGGGGCTTCATGCGAAACCATCCCAGCAGGACCTGACTCAGCATTCCTGTAGTGCCTGGGGGATGCTTCAGATCCTTTGCTTCGGAGTGAGAGGAGAGTCTGCAGGAATCCCTGGTGCTTACCCAGCCTGGAGCGCTTCACCGAGGGTCAGGGCTGGATGGTGGGGATAAGGAGAGAGGATGGGAAAGGAGGAGATCCGGAGTGTGAAACAGGGAGGCAGGGAGGGAAACCTCTTTGAATCCAGTTCCTCTCTGTCCATCGCTGTTGTTATTACAGGAGTGACGGCAAAAATCACCTCACCCCATGCTCGTGGTGTCACTGCCGCCTCAGCTGTGGGGCAGGCACTCACTGACAAAGCTGTGCTGTCATCTCCCAGAGGTTTAAGCATCCTTTGTTCCCAAGAAGAGCAGAGAAACTGTCTAAAGAAGGGTCAGATGGTGAGCATTCCTGCCCAGGTTCCATGCAGGAGCAGTGTTTGTGTGGTGGAGGGGTTTTCCTTCTGATTTAATCACACTGTTTAGTTCCTCCCGTCGAGTTTTCTCTCTGCAAAGGCACAGCCTTTAGCTCAAAGAGGATGTTCCAATGCATCGGCCACAGCCAGCATCTCCTGCTTGCAGCTGAGCCCTGCCTTTTGCCCGGTGAAGCTGAACGTTGGGAATTCTGCAGGTGTTGGAAGGGAAGGAAATCCTTTCTGCTAACAGCAGGCACATATTGGAAAGGCTGCAAGCAGCAGAGGGTTGATGCTTGTGAGATGTGTGGCTGGTTTCTTCTCTTTGTGTGGTTTGGGGTGATCCCTGCATGATTTGGGAGGCAGATGCTGCTTCAAACCTGCACGCAGTTTGATTGAAAAGTCCTTGATTTAGGATATCCTTGTGTATTTAAGCTTTATTTTGTGAGTGTTCTGATTGGAAGCTTCCTTGGGTTATGTCCTTGAGTTTTGCCTGTATGATCACCGGTGCCAAGCAGGAATCGGAGCATCCCCAAGGGATTTGTCCTCCTTTCTGGGAGGGGAAAACAGGAAGGGTGAAGCATCCTCATGGTTTGGGCAGTTTGCAGCAGGCAGAGAGCCCCTTCGGAGGCACCAGAAAGCAGAAGATGCAGGGAGACCTTCCTCTTCCTCACGTGTCTGCTGCGGGTGGCATCCCTCCTTCCTGCTTTCATTAGCCATAATGGCTTGTCTTGAGAGTCTGGCTGGTCGGGAATGCCTTGAGTGTTCATCTCAGTGCTTTGGCTTCCTTTAGTGGGTGTTTGTGCCGAAGAGGGAGTAATCCCAAGCTGAAAGAAGGGCGGGCTGTGTCTGTGCAGGAGGCAGGCGAGCAGGGGGTTGTAAAAGGAGGAAGTAGCTGGGTTTGTGTGCAGGGAGGCTCTGCGTGCTGTGATGCTGTGACACACCTACCCCACAGCCTGCGCTCCGCAGGGATGCATTTTTGCCTGCAGTTTCATCTGAGATCCTGGAGCTTGTGGGCTTGTGACTTACCCGTGGTCACGGGGCAGCGCCCGCGTTTGCTTGTGCCGCTGACCTTGCGTGAAGCCCACAAAGGAATCGGGTGTGTGTGGGCCAGCAAAGCAAAAGCCCTCGGGGTTTGTGCTGCCGTGGGGTGGCTGCAGAGCTGCTGATGCTGAAGGCACATGGGGAGCTGTCGGTGTTGTGGGGAGCCACCCCAGACGGGTGGAATCCTGCAATCAGCCAGGTCGGAAAGGACCTTTAGGAGCATCAAGCCCGGCCGTTGGGTGCGCGTCTCCAAACCAGGCTTTGGGATCAACCTTCCCCCCATCCCTTCTCTCCTCTCCCAGGACATGAATGGCCTGGAGGAAGGGGTGGAGTTCCTCCCTGCCATGAACTCCAAGAAGATGGAGAAGCGCGGCCCAAAGCGGAGGGTGGTCGCCGCCGCCATCATCGGCGCCTTGATCCCTGTGTCCCTTGTCACCGGCCTCCTGGTTTGGCACTTCCAATGTAAGTGTGTGTGTGTGGGTGCCCTCTCTAGCTCTGGGAAGTGGGGACACAGCATTCACACCCCCCTGTCCCGACTGCTGTCACTGGGGAGCTGCTGTGCCGCAGCCCCAGCTCTGATTCCCCTTCCTGACTGCGAGCTGTTGTCTTTCCAGACAGGAGTGCCCCCGTCAGGAAGGTTTTCAATGGCCACTTGAGGGTTCTGAACTGGGAATTCCTTGATGCTTATGAGAACTCCAGCTCTCCGGAGTTCATCATGCTGGCCAAGAAGGTGAAGAGCACGGTAAGAGGCAGGACTTGTCCCCCTTGCTCCATGCCCATGGGGATTTTGCATGGACTGGCTGGAGCTTCACGTGGGAGCTGAGGTGGGAGGGTGTCTGTATTGCCTTTCCCTTCAGCTTGGGGAGTTCCTTGTGCTTCCCCCTTGTTCTTCCTGTCTTTGGCCGTGCAGCCAGGGATGTGCCCTGATTTTCCATAGCGGGCTTGAAGCTCTGTCCATCCTTCCCTCGCTTTAGACATGCTTCCTTGAAACCTTCCAGGTGGAGGATATCTACAGGGACCATGGAGATATTGGCCCTTACCACAAAGAGACTGTGATAACAGCCTTCAGGTGAGTGTCTTGTGCTGTCTGGTTGTGGAGGGAGGGCAGTGCTGGGATGGAGGCACCACAGTGTTCACCCTGAGTGAACCAGGAAAGGGTGGGCACTGCAGAGCTGCCTCAGATGCCTATTGCTTTCTGCCTCTGTGTGCTGAGGATGAACCGCAGTGGGTGGTGCCTGGCAGCTTTGATGGGGACTTCCCTGGGTTTGCTTTAACTTCCCTCCCATTGAGACTCTCCCTTCCCTGGGGCCGGCCTCCAAAACTGCCTCTACAAGAAGGAGGCCCCTTCTCCTCCTGATAGCTGAGCCCTCCTCATCTCTCACCCCATCCTTGCAGCGAAGGCAGCATCATTGCCTACTACTGGTCCGAGTTCCTCGTCCCCAAGTACCGGGAGGAGAGCCTGGACCGGGCCATGGCCGACAAGCAGAGCCTGGTGCAGAAGCTGAACGCGCGCCTGCGGAACCCCATGCTGCAGGTGGAGTCGGTCGTGGCTTTCCGTGAGTGCTGGCTCTGCTGTCCCTGGGGCTGGGGTGGGGTGGGGGTGAGCTATGGGTCACAGCCCTCCCTTGGATGCCTTTGGGGACCACTCCAAGGGGGTGTGTAAGGACCTGGCTTTGATGGGCACGGACCCGCTCCCCTTCGCTCCTCTGGGATTCCCTGCATTCCCCTGGGCAGCTTGCAGGGACAGACCCACAAGCAAAGCCAAGCCTGGAGAAAAGAAGGCTCAGGGGGGACCTGATCGCTCCCTACAACTGCCTGACAGGAGGATGGAGCCAGGTCTGCTCCCAAGGAACAAGGGATGGGACAAGAGGAACCGGCCTCAAGCTGCACCAGGGCAGGTTTAGATGGAGCTGAGGAGCAATTCCTTCCCCAAAGGGTGCTCAGGCATTGGAAGTGCTAGAGTCACCGTCCCTGCAAGTGTTCCCAACCCATGTAGACGAGGCCCTCATTGCCATGGGTTAGTGGTGGCCTTGGCAGTGCTGATGAATGATTGGAATCAGCGATCTTAAAGGCCTTTTCCAACCTGGTTGATTCTCTGATTCAATGTGGGTCCCAGGGACAACGTCAGCTTTGCACCCAGGGACTTCCAGAGCCCAAAGGCTGACAGCACCTCCCTTTTCTCTTGCAGCTGCAGACACCAGCATAGCTTACTCCTCTCGGGACAGTAAGTACAGCTCTTCTGTAGTCTCATAGTGGCCTCTTCGGGGTGGTGGTTTTCCTTTGTGGCCTGGGGAAGGGCCTGAAGAGAGGTGCTCTGTGTGCTGCTTGGAGCTGGTTTGGGATCAGACTGCAGCAGGGTGCCCAGAAAAGCTGTGGCTGCCCCATCCCTGGCAGTGTTCAAGGCCAGGTTGGACCCAGGGGCTTGGAGCCAGCTGCTTTAGTGGAAGGGGTCCCTGGATGTTGGAACTGGACGAGCTTTAAGGTCCCTTCCAAGGCAAACCAGGCTGGGATTCCCCAGTGACTCACTTTGCAGATGGAGGTGGATAAGCCAAGGTGCTCCCTGCCCAGGGACAGCCTGCAGGCAGAGGAGGAGCTGCGAGTGCTGCTCTTCAGGGCAAGGCAGGGCAGAGCCTCCTCATCTGCCTGGTCAACCCTTCCCTGCTCTCCCTGCAGGTATCTGCATGTTTGCCCTCCACGCCAAGGAAGGGGAGGTCACCACCTTCACCACCCCGGGCTTCCCCAACAGCCCCTACCCCAACAACGCCCTCTGCTACTGGACCCTGAGGGCAGACACCAACTCCATCATCAGCCTGACCTTCAAGACGCTGGAGCTGGAGCCGTGCACGGATGGCAGCGACTACATCAAGGTGTACAACTCCCTGAGCCCCGTGGAGCCCCACACGTTGGTCAGGTGAGGGTCCCATCAGGGTGATGCTGAGGAGTGCTGCGGGTACCTGAGCTCCCGGGGATGGGTGCTGCTCTGTGCAGCCTAATGGATTCTGTCCTGGACTTCTAGGCTCTGTGGGAATTACGCCCCTTCCTACAACCTGACCTTCCTGTCCTCCCAGAACGTCATGCTCGTCGCGTTGGTTACCAACAAGGAGGGCAGATTCCCTGGCTTCAAGGCCGAGTTCTTCCAGCTCCCAAAGATGAAAGGTGAGCAGAGCGGTGAGGGATGCGCTCAGTGTGCCAGGGATGCTCCCAGGGAGACCTGGGAGCGGGTCACATCTCGGCTCTTGGAGCTGCTGTAACTGTAACCCCTGGGGAGGCCAAGATAAGACTTAGGTGGGATTCGACGTGTGGATTGATGGCTGCAGGAAGCACCTCATTCTTCTCTCTCCTTCTGAGCACTTCTCTCTGCAGAGATAGATTGATTTAACCTTGTTAGAGACTGTTGCCTCCCTTCCTACCCCGGGTGATAGCCACAAGGCTTGGGAAAACCTATCTCTAACCTGGTTCCACCTTCCTGCCTATCTTCTAGCCTGCGGTGGGGTTCTGAGAGGAGAGAGCGGCACCTTCACCACCCCCTATTACCCAGCACACTACCCCCCAGCCATGGACTGTGTCTGGAGCATCGAGGTAAGATGGGATCCTCTCCTTGTCTTGCTGTCAAATGAGCTTGGCTATATGGGACGTGCTGCTTTGTCTGACCTGGGGGCTTAGGAGGTGGTGCCGAGGGTGGCTTTTGGGAAGGTGTTTCTTTTCCTACTGGGGAACGTCTCTGTGCTCCCTCCAAACACAGCCCTTCTCCCATGAAGCTTATCCTGGCTTCCTTTTGCAGGTTCCTTCCAGGAAGAACGTGAAGGTGCGATTCAACATGTTCTTTGTGCTGGAGCCCGGCATCCCGGTCAGCTCCTGCACCAAGGACTACGTGCAGATCAACAGCACCAGGTAGGCATCAGGCGCTCGGTTACGTGGCACCTTGTGCTCCCCTGAAACCTGTGGCTGGGATAGGGATGGGATGAGCGCTGGAGTCTGACCTGCTCTTGTAGCTCCATGCCCCGTGGGGAGAAGGGAGCCCCGTGCTCCATTGTGAGCGGCCCAAACCTTCTGTCAGTGGCAGCAAAACGCAGCTCCTGCATCCTTGAGGTGCAGCAGTTTGTGGTGGAATCCTCCCCACGCTCTCCCCTGCTGCCCTTTGGGGGGCACAGAAGCTTTGACCTACAGCAACTCACTCCCCTTTGCTGTCTCTCCCTGCAGGTACTGTGGGGAGCGATCCCAGTTCGTGGTGACCAGTACCAGTGACAGGATAGAAGTCCGGTTCCACTCGGACCAGTCCTACACAGACACCGGCTTCTCTGCTGAGTACCTGTCCTATGACTCCAGTGATCGTGAGTTGAAACCCTGGGGCTGGTGGAGGGGAATAGATCTGGAGGCTGTGCTGATGCTGCCCTTTACAAGGGGAAATGTGCTATTCCAGGGGGGAAACCCCCCCTTGTGTTCCTGCTGCATTCTGGAAACGCTGTGTTTGAATGCTGCACTCTATAGGGAATGTGGTGTCCTGTGGGGAGGGCACAGGGGGGTGGCTGGAAGGCTCATGGGTTGGTTCATCCCTTTCCATCCCTCGCAGCCTGCCCTGGGCAGTTCACCTGCAACACGGGGCGCTGCATCGACCGGAGCATGCGCTGCGATGGATGGCTGGACTGCGTGGATGGCAGCGACGAGAGATCCTGCAGTGAGTCCGTGCTCGGGGTCTGTGCGGGGCGGCTGGGGCTTGGCACTGGGCTGCCTTATCCTGGGAGGCACTCGGTGTGGGGTCAGGTTGGGATCCTGTCCCAAAGGACAGGTTGGACACAGGGGCTTGGAGCAACCTGCTCCAGTGGAAAGTGTCCCTGCCTGTGGGACTGGATGAGCTTTAAGGTCCCTTTCAACACAAACCAGGCTGGGGTTCTCTGTGATCTGCCTCCCATTCCAGTCTTTCCCAGCTGGGAATGTGTTTTTCTATGACCAGTATGGGTTTGGCTGAGCTCTCCAGGCAGTTTTGTTCTCCAGGACAGTGTAAATCCCATGTTATAGCCTAAGCTATCGCTATCCCTTTGCAGCCTGCACGGAGCAGCAGTTCAGGTGCCAGAACGGTTGGTGCAAGCCCAAGTTCTGGGTCTGTGACAACGTGAACGACTGCGGCGACAACAGCGACGAGCTGCAGTGCAGTGAGTAACTCACCCCGTGGGCAGGAGGGCAGGAGGAGGGGGGCAACGAAGGAGGCTCACACAGCGGGGTGCCACGGGGCTGGGTGCTGGCTCTCAGGAGCTGCTCCCCTCTCCAGACTGCGCTGCCGACAGCTTCAAGTGCACCAACGGGAAGTGCATCCCCAGTACACGCCAGTGCGATGGCAAAGACGACTGCGGGGACGGGAGCGACGAGGGCAGCTGTGGGAAAGGTGAGGAGGGCCCCTGGACACAGAGCCCTGGAGTCAGGGCATCCACAGGGTCGGAAAACACGTTTAGGATCATCCAGTCCAACCATTCCCTAGCAGTGCCAAGGCCACCACTAACCCATGGCACTGAGGGTGTGTGAACACTTGCAGGGACGGTGACTGCAGCACTTCCAATGCCTGAGCACCCTTTGGGGAAGGAATTGTTCCTCAGCTCCATCTAAACCTGCCCTGGTGCAGCTTGAGGCCGTTTCCTCTTGTCCCATCCCTTGCTCCTTGGGAGCAGACCTGGCTCCATCCTCCTGTCAGGCAGCTGTAGGGAGCGATCAGGTCCCCCCTGAGCCTTCTCCAAACTGACCCCCCCAGGTCCCTCAGCCGTTGCCCATCACACTTGGGCTCCATTGCCCTTCTCTGGCCCCGCTCCAGCACCTCAATGTCTCTCTTGTGATGAGGCACCCAGAGCTGAACACAGGATTCAAGGGGATGGGCAGAAGAGGTGAAAGGGGTCCCCAGAACCGGAACTAACCCCTTCATCCTGCCCATAGCGGGCCAGGTGACGGTCACCTGCAAGGAATACACCTACAAGTGCCACAACGGGCGCTGCATCAGCAAACAGAACCCAGAGTGCGACGGGGAGCAGGACTGCGAGGACAATTCCGATGAGGACAACTGCAGTGAGTAGCCTGGGGAAGGGGGGACACGGGTTTAGGGGCACATGAGTCTGAAGAGAAACAGGGAGCGTTCAAGGCCACGTTGGCCGGGGCTTGGAGCAGCCTGCTCTAGTGGAAGAGCCCATCCATGTGGGTAATGGGGATACCCGGGGAGTAACGGAGCGCCCCTTGTGCTGCCCCACAGACTGCGGGCTCCGCTCCTACACGAGGAAGTCTCGGATCGTCGGCGGGCAGAACTCGGACGTGGGGGAGTGGCCGTGGCAGGTCAGCCTCCACGTCCGGGGCCAGGGCCACATCTGCGGCGCCTCGCTCGTCTCCGAGAGCTGGCTGGTGTCAGCGGCGCATTGCTTCCTGCAGCTGCAGGGCATCAGGTACGTGGGACCCTGCCGCGGTTGTGATTGCGTCCGGGAAGAGCCAATCCCTGCGGCGTTCCTTGAGGAAGCTGTTTGAGATGGAGACAGGCTGAGAACATTGAGGCTGTTCTGCTCTGAGGTCTGCATGCAGCTTCCAGTGTCTGAAATGGGCTGCAAGGGTGCTGGAGAGGGGCTCTTCATCAGGGACTGTAGTGATAGGACAAGGGGTGATGGGTTTGAGCTGAAACAGGGGAAGTTCAGTTTGGAGATAAAGCAGAAGTTCTTCCCTGTGAGGGTGCTGAGGCGCTGGCACAGGGTGCCCAGAGAAGCTGTGGCTGCCCCATCCCTGGCAGTGTTCAAGGCCAGGTTGGACACAGGGGCTTGGAGCAAGCTGCTCTAGTGGAAGGTGTCCCTGCCTGTGGCAGGGTTGGAGCTGGATGAGCTCTAAGGTCCTTTCCAACCCAAACCATTCCATGTGCCCTGTGGCTCGCAGGTACTCAGACCCCAGCCTGTGGACCGCCTACCTGGGCCTGACGGACCAAGGCGACCTCAGCAACGCCAACGTGCAGATGCGGAAGATCAAGCGCATCATCTCCCACCCCTACTTCAACGACTACACCTACGACTACGACATCGCCGTGATAGAGCTGCAGACCCCTGTCACCTTCTCCTCTTTCGTCCAGCCCATCTGCCTGCCTGACGCCACACACAGCTTCCCAGTGGGCAAGGACCTGTGGGTGACCGGGTGGGGAGCGACGACGGAAGGAGGTGAGTGATGGAGTCGATGCGTTTCCGTACATAGGTTTGGTGTGGAGTCTGAATTGTATCCTTAAATCCCTCTTAATGGTGGGTAGGGCACAGCCTCTTAGGAGACTTTCCTCTCTGTGTCTGAATCCTGGTTGGTTTGGGGTCTGTTTTCTTGTGGATCAGTTGAACTGGTCATGGCAGCAAATCCAGGCGGTTTAGCACAGGAGGTGATAAACTGATTCTTAGGCTTGCAGCAGTCATTAGTCCATTACAACGCAATGAAGGTGACTGAAGGAGTTGTTACTGAGGTGCTCGAATGTCTTTACATAGCACTTAAAGTCAGGAGGAGCTCAGATACTGATACAGGAACAAAGTGAAAGCGCAGAAGTCTCTCAGGCACCAAAATGCTTTTGGTCCCAAACTTGGAAATGTTAAGCTCTAAACCAGGAAGAGCCAAAAACCAGATCCATTACCCTCCTCTGTCAGTCTTATGTGGATAATAAGTACTGTGGAATGGTATTGATAGAGCACAATGTAGATTAAATGGTGCCTTAGCATCACCATAGACAGTGGTGTTCTTTATGCAGACGTGGTTTAGTGGGGTAAAGGTTGGACTCGATGATCTTCAAGGTCTCTTCCACCCTGGTTGATTCTGTGATGCTACGTGCCACTTTGGGGACAAGGGGGATCACCTGGACACAGTGTAAATGCAGTGGCTCACCTCGAGCCTGGAGTCAAAGGAGATTCCCTTAGGAGCACACAACGTTCCTGGTGGGAAAATGGAGCAAGCGCAGTGTTGCGATGGGGTTGGGTTGCTGGGAGACGGGATGGGAGGGAAACGCTGCTTGAAAAGGGCACACGCTTTTCCTCACGGTTCTCCCTCCTCCTCCTGCTCCCGGCAGGCAGCGGTGCCTCCGTCCTGCAGAAGGCTGAGATCCGGCTCATCAACCAGACCGTGTGCAACCAGCTGCTGACCGACCAGCTCACGCCGCGCATGATGTGCGTGGGCATCCTCACCGGCGGCGTGGATGCCTGCCAGGTAGGAACCTGGCTGCTTGCTCAGCCCTCACTGGCATGGCACTTCCATAGCAAATAGACACCTCCATGTGGATCCCCAGTGGGATGCAGGACTTAGGTCTCAAAACCACCGCAGCAGTTCGTTGCTGTTACCAGAGCCTTGGTTAGGTAGGCTGCTTGTTTAGTTCTGTAGTCTGCTCTTATTACTTTGAATAGGCACCAAGTCTACCTGGATACCCAATGAGATGCAGGACTTGGGTCTCAAAACCACCACATCATTGCTGTTGAGGCTTGGTTAGTTTAGTCTGCTCTTATTACTGTGAATAGGCAACAAGTCTACCTGGATACCCAATGGGATGCAGGACTTGGGTCTCAAAACCACCACATCAGTTCGTTGCTGTTACCAGAGCCTTGGTTAGGTAGGCTGCTTGTTTAGTTCTGTAGTTTGCTTACTTTGAATAGGCAACAAGTCTACTGGGATACCCAATGGGATGCAGGACCTGGTCTCAAAACCACCACATCAGTTTGTTGCTGTTATCAGAGCCTTGGTTAGGTAGGCTGTTTAGTTCTGTAGTCTGCTCTCATTTGAACAGGCAACAAGTCTACCTGAATACTGAATGGGATGCAGCTCTCAACCATCACATCAGTTCATTGCTGTTACCAGATGTTTGTTTAGTTCTGTAGTCTGCTCTCATTACTGTGAATAGGCAACAAGTCCATCTGGATACCCATTGGAATGCAGGACTTACGTAGTCTCAAAACCACCACACCAGTTTATTGCTCTTAGCAAAGCAGGCTGCTTTAGTTCTGTACTCTGCTCTTAGTACATTGAATAGGCAACAACTCCACATGGGTACTCAAGGGAATGCAGGACTTAGGCTCTGGTAGCAGCAATGAACTGGAGCGGTGGTTTTGAGACTTACTTAGGTGGAGGGTAGGCTGCTTGTTTAGCGCTTTAGTTTGCTCTTAGGACCCTGGTTAATGGTAGTACTTTGTTATGAATAGCCCCTGTTGCCACACTTCAGTCTGTGTTCCAGGTTTATGTACCGTATTTCATGGGAAGGGCCAGGAACAGCTCACTTGGGATTGATTACGGCTGGAGTGATGGGTTATGGCTCAGATGTGGTGCTTCATTGTGCCGCCTCACACATGAGGACACCGTTGGTGCTTACACTGCCCCTTGTTTCCCCATGCAGGGGGACTCAGGAGGGCCCCTGGTCAGCGTGGAGCCCAGCAGCCGCATGTTCCTGGCTGGAGTGGTGAGCTGGGGCGACGGCTGCGCGCAGAGGAACAAGCCCGGAGTGTACAGCCGCCTCACGAGCCTGCGGGACTGGATCCAGCAGCAGACCGGCCTCTGAGGCTACACACACACACAGGGCCCCGTGCGGGCACCTCTTGGGCTGGGTCATGCACATCCAGCCTCGACTGTGAACTTGAACCCTCCCTCTACCTCGCACCGAGTCATCATCCCACCTCCCAGCTTAGAAACGCATGGTTGGACTAGGACAGATTGGAGGTTGTGGATGAGTGAGTGCAGCTCCGATGGACAATGGGGTAGGAGCAGTAGATCTACAAAAATCAATGACAACTAAATTAAAAAGGAAAGAAAAAGAAACCACTTTGTGTGTAGGGGAAAACATCACTGGGACAGGTTCAGAATCAGCTTCTCAGGATAAGCCCTGCGTTGCTTTCCAAACAGCCGTCCGCAGCCCTTGCTCTTGGGGTTGGAGCACGGTGTCACTCCCCCACCAGCAGCAGCGTTGGCATCGCGGTGTGTGCTGCACTGAATGTGCAGCCCTGCAGCACCACCCCAGGGCAGCAGCCTCCGAGACCCACCTGACTTTTGTAAAGCTAAATGGGACTCGTGAATGTGCTCATTTCAGCCCTTTTCGCCCTGTGGAGCCCGGTCCTTGCCATAGAGCACACTCCAGGTGAGTTCAGTTCGTGCCTTCCGTGCCTGTAAATACCTTGTTTTGTAAAACTCTGTGAATGGGATTGCTCAAATAAACTGGGATATTTTCTAATGCTCTGGCTCTGTGATGCTGCTCCAATACCACACTGCAATCCTGTACCCCTCCCCTGGGCACCTGTGAGAGCACAGCCGCATTCCAGGCAGGAATCCTTGCAGGAGGAGAGTCTTTGCCTCTGATTGTGGAACCTGTGCTTGCACAATGCTGCTGCAGTGTAAGAAACATGGACAAAGTGCTCACTCACCAGCTTTGCTATGGCATCCATCCCCCTCGGTCCACACTGCGAGCCAGGGCCTTGCAGGGTCTCTGCCTTGCACAGAGGATGGGCAGCAGGTTGCAGCAGAGAGCTAGAAGGCAGATGGATCATGACTGGTTTGATCCCCAGTATCCCCATGAGCTCCCTCAGACCCAGACCCATAAAACCTCCAGACCCATACAGGATACTGGGGATGTGCCTGACTTGAGGAGCACCCTCAGCCACAGCACAGTGGATGCTGAAGTTGCACACCCCGTCCCGAGCTCAGCCCAAACAGGCTTGGACACACCTTCAGGAACGGTGCAGTCCATCCATGTGTAACCCCTGCTCTGTGCAAGACTGCTGTTGGAATAGCTCACCTCCTGGGATGTAGGGTCCTACCTCATCTGCTGCAGGAGGTCGTACAATTAAAGATCTCACTGTATCTAAAGCTCAAGCACAGATCTCACTGTATCTAAAGCTCAAGCACAGATCTCACTGTATCTAAAGCTAAAGCACAGATCTCCCTGTATCTAAAGCTCAAGCAGAGATCTCACTGTATCTAAAGCTCAAGCACAGATCTCACTGTATCTAAAGCTCAAGCAGAGATCTCACTGTATCTAAAGCTCAAGCAGAGATCTCACTGTATCTAAAGCTCAAGCAGAGATCTCACTGTATCTAAAGCTCAAGCAGAGATCTCACAGAGATCTCACTGTATCTAAAGCTCAAGCACAGATCTCACTGTATCTAAAGCTCAAGCACAGATCTCCCTGTATCTAAAGCTCAAGCAGAGATCTCACTGTATCTAAAGCTCAAGCACAGATCTCACTGTATCTAAAGCTCAAGCACAGATCTCACTGTATCTAAAGCTCAAGCACAGATCTCACTGTATCTAAAGCTCAAGCACAGATCTCACTGTATCTAAAGCTCAAGCACAGATCTCACTGTATCTAAAGCTCAAGCAGAGATCTCACTATCTAAAGCTCAAGCAGAGATCTCACTGTATCTGAAGCTAAAGCACAGATCTCACTGTATCTAAAGATCTCACTGTATCTAAAGCTCAAGCACAGATCTCACTGTATCTAAAGCTCAAGCACAGATCTCACTGTATCTAAAGCTCAAGCACAGATCTCACTGTATCTAAAGCTCAAGCAGAGATCTCACTGTATCTAAAGCTCAAGCAGAGATCTCACTGTATCTAAAGCTCAAGCACAGATCTCACTGTATCTAAAGCTCAAGCACAGATCTCACTGTATCTAAAGCTCAAGCACAGATCTCACTGTATCTAAAGCTCAAGCACAGATCTCACTGTATCTAAAGCTCAAGCACAGATCTCCCTGTATCTAAAGCTCAAGCAGAGATCTCACTGTATCTAAAGCTCAAGCAGAGATCTCACTGTATCTGAAGCTAAAGCACAGATCTCACTGTATCTAAAGCTCAAGCACAGATCTCACTGTATCTAAAGCTCAAGCACAGATCTCACTGTATCTAAAGCTCAAGCACAGATCTCACTGTATCTAAAGCTCAAGCAGAGATCTCACTGTATCTAAAGCTCAAGCACAGATCTCACTGTATCTAAAGCTCAAGCACAGATCTCACTGTATCTAAAGCTCAAGCACAGATCTCACTGTATCTAAAGCTCAAGCACAGATCTCACTGTATCTAAAGCTCAAGCACAGATCTCACTGTATCTAAAGCTCAAGCACAGATCTCACTGTATCTAAAGCTCAAGCACAGATCTCACTGTATCTAAAGCTCAAGCACAGATCTCACTGTATCTAAAGCTCAAGCACAGATCTCCCTGTATCTAAAGCTCAAGCACAGATCTCACTGTATCTAAAGCTCAAGCACAGATCTCCCTGTATCTAAAGCTCAAGCACAGATCTCCCTGTATCTAAAGCTCAAGCACAGATCTCACTGTATCTAAAGCTCAAGCAAAGATCTCACTGTATCTAAAGCTCAAGCAGAGATCTCACTGTATCTAAAGCTCAAGCAGAGATCTCACTGTATCTAAAGCTCAAGCACAGATCTCACTGTATCTAAAGCTCAAGCACAGATCTCACTGTATCTAAAGCTCAAGCAAAGATCTCACTGTATCTAAAGCTCATCCTCCCATTGCCTACTGTGGCAGCGCTGTGCTCCCCCCTGGCTGTCCTTCCCTCCCAGTACACCCAGTTGTGCCTGCTCCTTGCCATGGGTGCTTCCTCACACCACTTAGAGACCAGTCCTGCCTGGGCTGGGTGTGCAGGCATTCACCAGCAGGCACCAAAGCCTGGCCCTGGCCCACGGGAGGACAGGAGAGGACAATGCTTGCTGTCTGGACCCGCTGTACCCACACTTCCAGCTTTGGGATCCATCGCAGCCAGGAGTTACCACTTCCCATCCCCTCCTGCTTTTGGGAACGGGCACCAGGAACAGGCTTGGATTAAAGCATCCCTGCAAGGGCACAAAAGAAACCCAAGTTACAAGGGAAAACGACATTAACTTAAGAGACTCACCCTGCCCGTGGGGAGCTGGGAGCAGAGGGGCTCTTGGCAGCCTGGATTCATCCAGAACAGGTCCTGTTGCTATCCCACAGCCACAGTGCCCTCTGATGCTCCCCATCCTCCCCTTCAGCACGCAGGGGATGACCTGGGCCCCAAACACGTTGTTATAAGGCAAAATTAGAGCAGAAAACACCATCAAGACCCTCAGTTCCTCCTCGTACAGGAGCGAGCCCTTCGTTAGGATGAGTTCTGGCACCTGTATTTGTGAAGGGGAATGAAGCCTCCCTGACTCCGACCCCACTAGGTGTCTCTCTTGGCCAAGGCACACGGAGCTCCGGCGGCAGCAGCACAGGGAAGGAGGTCTAGGGCCAGGGAAGCATCCAAGGAGCAGGGCTGCGACTCCCAAAGGGGAGGAAGGCGAGAGGATGTGGGAGCAGGGAAAGGGAGCGTTGGCTGGAGCCTGAGCTCCGCAGCCTGCGAGGTCCCCATGAGGGGCTCCAGGGGAAAAGCAGCTCTGAATCAGCCTGGAAAACCCCATCCCTCAGGTCCAGGAGGTCTCTGGTGGCCGGCAGCCCACTGGATTTATCGCCCCCATTCCCAGTCCATCAGCACCTCCAAAGCGATTCCCCCTCTGGCCCAGCGCCGAGGTGTCAAAGAGTCCTCCCTTTGGTGCGTGCTAAAAGGCCCCCCAGATGCTGAGCTGCAGTTTGATGCCACTCGTTTCTGATGGCAGGCACAACATGAAGTCAGCTCCGGTCAGTGCCGCTAGGGGTGGACCTGCAGTGGGGATGGGACCCGGTCAGCAGCCGCATTGAGAAGGGGTTCGTGTCACCCAGCAGCAGCAGCTCGGAGGCGGAGCAGGGGCAGCCTGGTCCCCGGCACACAAAGCCCTGGTGTTTGCGCTGCCTCGCTTAGGAGCTGTGAGAAAAGCAAAGAGAAGGGGAGCCCGATGCAATCATCGCGGCAACCTCTCACCCCAGGAAGCCAGCGCAAACAATAGGAACAGGGAGGATTGCATGCTGCTGGGGGCTATCGGATACCTCCGGGGGGGGGGGGAAGGAAAGGCTGCATCCCCTTGGAAACGAGTCCAGGTCAGCATCCACGTCCCACATGGGGGGGACGCCACCTACAAACCATACCAGATCCTTGGGAGGAATTACAGGGAGCCATCCCACCCAGGGCTTGGAAAGCCTGCACCCTCCATGGGCCATCCCTCCCCAGGCAGCACGCTCAGGGTCTCACCTTCCTCCAAGCCCTTGCAAAGGAGAAAGCAGCAAGGCCTCCAGGCCACCACCACTTGTGTTAGTGCTCTGCTGTGCCAGCACTCCACATGCCGCTGTCTGCCCGCTGCTGTCATCCCCTGCTTGCTGCTGGGGAGATGAGAAGGGCAAAGAGCAGGTGAAGTTAAATCCAGCCCAGCAGCCAAGTGCATTGTTTCCATCGCATCCCTCAGTGATCCCAATCCAGGCACGCTTTCCACCTCACAGTTACTCCAACCCTTACCATTACCCAGCCTCGCTCCGTGCCCTGCTTGCCCAGAGACTCCAGTCTGGATCGTGCTGCTAAACTGGGGCTCCGAAGGGGCAGGTTCCCCCTTCCCAGCTCCAGCAGCACTGGGAGCTCCCATGAGCATTGCAGCATCACCCCAATAGCCAAAGACCTTGTGTCCCCTCTGCCCCTTCTATCCTCAGGTCCATACATGACCTAGCAGGGGGCTCTTTCACACCTATATGGAGAGTTTCCCCTCTCTTTAAGGGACCCTGGAGGTCCGTAATGACCCCCAGGTTAAGCACCCATGACGAAGGTGGTGGCTGTTCCTCCAGAGCAGCGCAACAGCATCTTCTGCTCGAGAGAAGCCGCTATGGAAGGGACATCCCACACCATGGGACACACAGAACAGGTCAGAGCTGCAGCTCAGTCGTTTCCTTACCAGTGGTTTAGTGCTTGCAGGACTGGCAGCTCCACCCTGGGACCCTCACTTGGGATGAGTTCTCTCTGAGGCACACCTCAGCAGTGGTCTCCATGCTCCCCATGCAAGCACAGCTGGCTACAGGCTTGGAGAGCAGGGGAAAGCTGTCTGGGACCAGGCTGCTTCAGTGGGAAACGCTAGCCCCACGGCAGAGCTGCTCCTCGGAATAGCAGCATCCCGCTTTCGAGCTCCTTGGCACAGGTGGAACCTTGCCCATCTGCTGCACTTAGGGTTGAGGAGGATGAGAGCATCCCGACGAAGGCAGGGAGCTTCCCAAGGAGAACAGCATGGAGGGTTGCCTTGGAGACTGCAGCGGGTCTCCCAGCACCCAGGCACTCGCCAGAAGGGTACCAGGCACGGCTCACTCAGTGCCCGTTGCTCCCTATAGCATCAAACCAGGGCTGGAAACCCCGCTGCTCATCCCAAACCAAGCTTCCCAAGGGCTCCTCAACGCCTTCCTCCCAGCTTTCCATCCCATCACGCATCGCACCACCACTCAGGCAATACCAGTGTTCCAGCCTGCCCTAAGCATTCCTGGAATTACCCTAATGGTGACAAGTTTAGTCCCTTGCGTGACCATGCTTTACTTCCCCCCTTCATGTGTAGGCTCCCATTTGAGAGTGTATCCAAGGCCTGATCCCAGTCGTCTTGCATGGAAAATGGCTTTATCCAGTCATGGCTCCAGCACTACGGTCAAGCTCCTGGGGGCACAGATGGGATAAGGCAAGAAAGAAATCCAATGGGAAAATCCTCAGCTTTAGCAAAACCACTTCTTGCTCAAGTGCAAAGCCCAAGCAAAGCCTCAAACACAACCAGCGAGTGCCACGTGTTCAGTTTGCCATGGAATTCCACACTTGTAGGGGGATATTCCCGGTTTCCAAGGGTCAAGCCTTTCCCAAACCTATAAAGGACCGATGCTCTCTGTGCTCCTACCTATGCTATCGCTGGCTGACGGTCCTCAAGGCCAGCATCACCACCACATCCTCCATCCTAAAGCCTCTTTGTCCAGGGGACGCACAGAAGTGACCCAGAAGGAGTTAAGCAGCGCTCAAGTCCTCTGCTGAGCATTAACCCCCTGCAGCTTCTCACCGCCTGCTCTTCCAGTGCGAGGTTGGAACCGGGGACGGGAACGCTGCAGGTGGAGGGGTAGGAAAACCCCGCTCATGGTGAGGAGCCTGCCAGGCTCCCAAGGGGAAGCGATGAGAACCCTGCTGCTTGACTCACTTCTGACTGGCCCCGGTACAGGAAAATGTGGTGGAGGGAACAAGCCTTCCCCCAGAGCTCGGAATGGAGCGGTTGGATGAGCTCCCACCTTTCCCAGCTCCGCTTTCCCTGGTTGCAGCAGCGTGCGGAGGCGATGCTGACACAGCACACAACAGGTTAAGGCAGAGGGTCAGCTGCTGCCGCCCCATCTGAGTGAGTCAACCCCACCAACGGGGCTCACACAGCAGCATCTGTGCCGGGTGAGAAGCAGCTTCTAACAAGAGAAGGCTGAGCAACAGGCAGCGCAGGACCACAGGCTTAGACAGGCACCCCTTTTAACCCTGCCTGGCTCCATCTCCAGGCTCCAGCTCACACAACAAGGGATGAACTCTTTGCATACTCAAAGGGTGATGCTCACGTGTTGGCAGACAAGGTCTTCCGAAGTCTGAGGCCTTAGAAGGAATGGTCACTGAGCAGGATATTGCTGAGGGCTGAGCCATGTACTTCAGACTTACCTGTTGCTGCCTGGCTGAGGAAGAGGAGCAAGGAAAAGCTCATTCCCTGTTTATTATCAGCCTCCTGTGCTTTCTTCTGGGGAAAGAACTCATGTCTAAAGCTACCAATGCCTGGAAGACACCAGACAGATCGCTTTCCTAGCAAAGCCCAGCCAGCACAAGGCTCATCCATCCCAGATGTGTTCTCCAGCACACCAGTGGCTAAACCCACCAAGACAAAACCCAACCCCATGAACCTGCCTGCATCACTTGCCCTTTGACAGGGCCTTGGGGCATCAGCTTGGAGGTCTCTTCCTGCAGCTGTTTGAGCAGAGAGCCAGCCTGCCTCTTAGAACAAGGTGATGAAGTCTGATCTCAAGATCATCCCAGTCCTGGTGTTTGAACAGACACATACAACAGCCCTGGGAGGACAGAGCAGTTGTGTGAGCAGACAGCAGAGGAAACCAAGGCAAACCCTAAACCCTTCCCCATCAGGAATGCCATTCTTCCCTCTCACAAACAACAGCTCACCCCACTCCCCCATAGCTCTCATCCGCCTTCCTACCCACATCTCAGTGCTGGAAACCCAAGGGCTTTTTACTAGGACAAGCTCTCATCTCACCTTTCAGCACGTGCCTTCTACCTGGCTCAGTCCAGCTTCCTGCACACGAGGTCACACTGATCTCACCCCTCCAGTTTGGGCAACCCTATACAGCAAAATCTCTGCTATTGTTCAGCTGTTACGCTTGTCGTCAATGGCCTTAACGGGACTGGAAAGCCTTCAGGCTGGTTTAGGTACCAAATGAAGATCCCTTTGCAAGCAGGGTTGTAGGCATCCCCTCCACTTGTTGTTACAGAGGCGTTTTAGAGGGGCTGCGTGTTCCACAGCCCCCCTACGGCCAGTCAGTGGGGCTGGGGCTGGGGCAGAGATGGTCTTTGCTTCAGGTTAGATGTGTTCAAGCTGCAATACCAACAACAAGAGGAACTATTAAGGGCTGGAGGCATCACCATGGGGGAAAGCAGCTCAGAAGTGCACAGAATGAGACAACCAGCCTACAGCTACTGCAGGACATTGATCCTCCAGGCAATGGAACTATCCTGCACCGTGCAAGGGATTGAGCCTTGCAGTCATGGGAGGAGAGGCAAAGGAAACTTGCAGCTGCCTACCAAGGGCTGCTCCCAGGAGGAAAGCTGGGATGAATCTCTTCTTCCAGAGCCTATCACCCCACTGCAGCACCGGGGGGGGGACGATGTAGGAACAGCCCTGCCACGGCCAAGAGCACGGAGGAGATGAACTCATTCCCTCCTCCTGGGCTTGTTCCTATAGAACAAACCACTTGTGCTGTTGATCCCATGCCCGTGGGCCTGCTTGGCTTCCTGCCCTGGAGGGATTACAAGCAAGGAAAGGTAAATTCCTAGCCAAGAGTGGCAAGGTTTCTGCTGCCTGCAATGGCTAGAATGTGTTCAGCAGCATCCCCGCCCCAAAGCAAAGCTGTTCCAGGCTCAGAGCAGGATGCCCTGCTGTTTGCTGGCACCCAGGCCAGGTACACGGTGAGGGCAGCAAGGTGGAAAGCTGTTTCAACCCTACCTTCCAGCCAAGGAAAGCACGAGTTGGGGATGTCACAGCAGAGGGAGAAGATGGTTTTGTCCATCCGGGGTGTGAATAGCATCGTTTGGACGAGACAGCTTCCACACTGCATCAAACAGCCCCAGGCAATCCTCTCAGCTCCTCTGCTTCCTCCTCCCAGGCAGGAGCCACCTTGCAATGGGAAGGCACGCAAGACGTGACTACCACAGCAGATGCCCTCATGCAGATGCAAAAGGCTTCAGGCCAGCAAACACATTTCACAGGGATGACGTTTCCTCACCTGAGGAAGCAGCTCCCAGGAGCCTGGAGCATTGCTCCCTGTCTAAGTGCTGTGTTTCACCCAAAGCAAACACTGCTCACACTGCCCATCCCTCCCTCACCCTGCAGGCGGGGTCCATGGGTACAGGAGCAGATGTCCCAGTCCTGGCCCCGAAGGTTGGCATCAGAGCTTGGGTTTGGAGCGGAACAGCCACAAAACTCAGGCTCAAGAGGCCTGGGTCGTGCCCATACAAGCGTCTGAAGTCCCGTGGCTGCAAGCACTGAAGGATCCCAGCTCTGAAGCAAGTTCCCCGCTGCTGCAGGGTGCCAGTTCAGAGCTGGTTCACGTCCAAATGTCTCTGAACGCAGGCAAGAAAGAGCATGCATCTACCTGCACAATACCACCGAGGCACCCAGAAAGGAGCAAGGCAGGGACAATAGCCCCGTCTCCTGAAGGTTCTTCTCCCGATATCCTGGAGCATGAGGAGCCACGGTAGCAAGTTACCTGAAGTCATGGGGAACACGAGAAAGATGAATGTTTAGATGAGTTTCTCTCAAGCCTTACCCAGAACACCACCAGGGTACCTAACATGGACCTTTCCCAACCCTTCCCATCAGCAATAACTCCTGCTCCCACGCGTAACTGCTGCTGCTGGGAAGGATTGCCCAGCAAACACACTTGGAACAGCATCCATAAAGGAGAAGTCCGTGTTCCCAGACTGGAAACGCAACCCCTTTATATAGGCTGGGATGGAGATGCAATGGCCAAACTGCTCCCTTCAGCCCTTATTTGCTTTGGACCTTGAGTATACCCCACACGAGACATCTGGCACAGGGCTTCCAGGATACAGTTTGCTTTGGCACCGGCCAGCTGTTGGAGCTCACAGTGCTTCAATGGGATTTTAGGAATTGACCGCCCTCCCTCTCTGCTCTGAGGCTTCAAGTCGAGGTTTCCACATGTGCCTTTAATGGAGATGCACTAAGACACTTATTGCATGTTAAATAAACAGCCCTCAATGAAACAGAACACCCTCCCAGCGCGTTAACAAACACGCCATTCACTCGGGCAGCTGCGGAGCCTCAAACCCGACTGCAGTGCCAGCATCAGTCATTTGATGAAGATAATAATCGCCCTATTAATGCTCATTAATGACTAATGCGCTCCTGGGAGGATGGCTGATGATAAACCCTACAGCAGGCAGCAGGCAGGGAGGCAGAGGGGACAGGCTACGGCTCAAGGATGCTATTAGAGAAGCACAATCTGGGGTTTTGGGGGAGGATAAAGGTGAAGAGTGTCCAAAAAGGTAGCAGCTGCCTGAAAAGCGATGGGCAGGTGGGTAAATCCCAAGGATGAGAAACCCAAGCTTGTTTCTAAGCAGGTAAAGAGAGTAACTCCTGCCCACCATCCCCAGCTATAGAGCGAGCAAAGCAGCGAGGGATCTCTGCCCCAACCACAAGGCCATGTGCATCATGCCAAGGACACCTTGGCCATGGGGAAGCCCAAGCAGCCTGCAAGCCGAGCACGATGCTCCGAGGCCATCCAGGAGCCGGGAAGGGGATGGAAAACGCCTGGGCCTTCCCTTGGAAAGCAAAGCTCTTTCCCCAGGAGAGCCTGGAGCGATGCAGCCTGCGCCTTGTGCAGCAGACACAGCTGCTCAGTCCCCACGGGCTAGTGCAGGAGCTGGGACCAAGCTCCATGGCTGACCTTCATGAGATGGACCAGATGTCCCAGCATGGGCTACAAAGGGGCTTAGCAGCAGCCCCAGGCCAAAGCTGTGCTGTAACACTTGGCTGCCTGTGCCGAGAGATTCCCTTGCCCCTCATTCCCAGATTGTGGATGATGATTATTCCCCAAAAAGAGTGGAAAATACAGAAAGCAAAAGTGGATTCCTTGCATCCACGTCATTTGCACCAGAAGAATCTCTTCCATACATGGTAAACCTCATTGACCTCATCTCAAAAGAGGCAGGGAGGAGCAAGTCGTCACTCGCCGTGTACCAGTAGCAACACCGGTGTAGCTCAGGGATTCAACCCATTAGCACAGGCAGGCTCTCATTTGTTAGCCCATAAACCAGCGCATTGCCAAGGCCTCTAATGGGCTGCAGCTTTTAGATGGCCATTGTTAAAGCATCCCTGCAATGTCCTATGTTAAAAGGGAAATGACCTCATGTTTCCTTTGAGACTCTTCACCTTCCTCCGGCCCCAAGCATTCCTCTTGCTGTGCTCCCTGCCGTCCCCTTGCTGCATGGGACTCCGGCACAAGCTCTTTGAGAGCTGGGATCGCTTTCTAAAGCCATATTAACCAAACCCAGCTCAAACCCACCCAAACAGGCTCCTTGTTAACGTGCTCGCCTCTCACTTCAGCTTCCTCTACCAGCACTGAAAGAAGAGAGGGGAGGAAAGGCACATTCAAGCCAGTTTGTGAAGACCTCCCTCCATGCTTTGGGTCCCAGACGTGAGAAAACAAGGATGAGAGGAAGGTTGAGCTTGGCCAATCCCTTAGAGGTGCCCCATGGGAGGCACTGTCTGTGCTGAGCCCCGGAACACAGTGAACAGAGACCCCACATGGCTTGCAAACAACCCATAAGTCCTTTTCCTTTCACTCCCCATTCTTCAGGACCGGGAAGCACCAAAGGCTCTCCCCAGCGCACAGACATCACAGCAGGTCCTTTGATGGTGTGATCTCAACAGGAGAGGAGCACAGAATCCTGCTCCAAGCCTGAGGCTCTGGAGAAGACACTTGGCAAGAGCAGGAGGGGGGGGGAGGCCAGTATCCATGACAACCACTCATTTCTTGCTGTGAAGACAACAAAAAGGACTCCTGAAGGCACAAGTCCCCTGTCCTCCACCGGAATGGAACACAGGCTCCCCCTTAGTTCCGAGAACCCCCAAAGATCCATCCCTCCCCGTAGCACTCGCCCCCTTTCATCCCTCTGCATCACAGTCTTCCCCGTTGCGCCACTGACCTGTCAGCGTTTGGCTTAGGAGGGCTCAAACAAAAGGACGAGCAACATGAAAACGAGCAATGTGGGTGCTAAGAGAGAGGTAAAGCTGAAGGAAATCCATCATTTCACGGCAGGGCTTCATCTGTTTAGAACAGCAGAATCGCTTCTGATGCGTGCAACTTAACCTCTCACTGTTATTCACCGTGCACATCAGGTAAGCAGCTCTCATCTCCAGTGGGCAACCACATGGCTGGTGGTTGGGAGCTGTGCACAAGGCATGAAATGAGGAATACAATTAACGTTAATCACATCACGGCATCACCCACAAGCTGTGGTGATGGAGCAAAGCAGCACCCTCACCCTCCCAGCCCACCCTCTTGTCCCTACCTTTCGCTGTCTTCACATCAACTGAGTCCTCCCTGCTCTTCCGTGCTGCCCTCTTTGCACCTTCATCTGGACACAAAACAGCGATGGGCTTATGAAGGCTTCAGTTCTTCAGCCATTCGTTGTTCCCTGCCCCTGCTTTAGGGAGAGGAAAAGGCTTCTAGACCCTTGACCAGGGCAGGAAGGGCTCTAGAAGCCAGTTAAGCTCGAAACAGAGACTAAGGAGCAGGGGAAAACCCTGCTTCTGCAAGTTCCTCGCATCATAGCCTCAACCCAAGGCTCTTTCCAGATGACCTTTGCTTCCCCAAATGCCTCCTCTTCCATTCCCTAGCTCCCCACAGCCCAAGATAAAACTGGATAGAAATACAGCCACAGCTTTGTCCCACCACCCCGACTCAAACACCACCTCTATTTTAGCCTTATGCCATGCTATTCCCATTTCACCTTGGTTTTCTGGGAGTCAGGCTGCTTGAGTTCAGCTCCTGGCTCTGTGCAAGCTGCATTGCCCCCCGTGGGCGATGGGATGAGTGTTATACATGTGCTTTGGGGGGACGTTTGGGTGCCTGTGGACCAAGGCGGGCACGTTTCCTGGGTTAATTCAAGATGTAGGGCAGCTTCTGCCTCCCTTAAAGGCAGCAACCCAAACCCTGATGTTTTCCATCGCATCCTTGAGGATCTGCTTTTCCGGCCTGTGCAATCCATGTCAGCCCAAAGAGAAAGTGCACTGGAAAGGGAGCCAGGACTGTTTCACACGCCAGCACCGACAGCTCCTGTGTTGATGTTGAGGGAACAAATGTGCCTGGTGAAGCAGGGAGGTTAACATAACCCTGTCGCCGCTCCACGCTGCAGCAAGCATGAAGGTTCAGGGAGTGAGTGCAGAGATGTGCACACGAGCACCTTATTTGGGAATGTGCTGCTTTAAACACGCGAAAGAGGATGGAAATCAAGCGCAGAAATTCAAAGCTGACATCAAATGAGGGCTGCAGAATGAGCTTTTCATTCCATGATATTAAAAGGACCTTTTCCCCCCAGGGAAATAGAAGGAAAAGGGGGTTAAAGCTGTCCTCTAAAAGGTGTTATAAAGTAGTTCTTAGGACGAGGCAAAAGCTGCTGGGGGGATTGAGTTTTGAGTTGGGGAAGAGCAGCAGAACGGAGGGGAAGGAGATGCTTCTGGCTTAAGGACATGCTCTGGCTGATCCAGCTCAACCCCTTTCCTTCGGGAGTCAGTGCAGAGCACTGTGCTCAGGGCAGTGTTTAGGACAGGAGAGGCAGCAGGTTACCCCAGCACCGGGGTCTTGTAGGGGCACCTGTGAGGGTGCTGAGGTGCAGGGTGCCCAGAGGAGCTGTGGCTGCCCCATCCCTGGCAGTGTTCAAGGCCAGGTTGGACACAGGGGCTTGGAGCAAGCTGCTCCAGTGGAAGGGGTCCCTGCCCGTGGCACCCTTCTGATCCCATGAAGATGCTCCTCCAGGTGCTTTGCAACAGGGGAGAAGGTGCTGTGGGAGCACAGGCTCTTAACACTGCCCACGAGCTGCCAGTGCTTGAGGAGAGATAACGCATGGATGCCAAAAGGAAACCAAAAGGAAGCAGTCAGGGAACTGATTGCTGCACTGAGCAAGGGAGTGAATTCCCTTGGTTACCACAAGATGCTCCCCAAGCCTGACAGCATCCCTTGGAGCAGATGTGTTCCCGTTCTATTGCCTCAGCCCTCAGCCTGCGGGGGCAGACGCCAGCATCAGCCACCAATGCTAACAAGCACCGAATGAGCATCGACAGTCAGAAACCGCCTTGGCTTTGGGTGCCTGCAGCTTCCCCATCCTCCGGGCCAAGCTGTGAGTGTTTGGCTGGTATTATCCACATCGGAAAGTGCTTCGGGTCGTAAAAGCCAAACCGCTGAGACCTGGATCCCTGAAAGCAATTGCTAGAAAGGAAGGAGGGGAGCCCTTGGAGCTGTGCTGCAGACCCAGACCGGCGCAAAGGGGCAGGTCTGAGCTCCTTCCAGCAGCGACAGCAAACTCAGCCTGCGCTGCTCCGAGCCCCTGCAGGTGTTAGTGAGGGAGGAAGGATTATAGACGCTCACACACACACATCCACCCAGGCAGGTTCCTCTCACTCATTCCCCATGTGAGCAGCTGGAGGTGAAGAGCCTGCACAGCGATGGATGGAGGCTTCCTTCACCCATCAGCACGCAGGTTTGCAGCACGTTCCCCTCCGCTGGGCTTCCCTGATCCCACCCAAAGGCTCTGTACAGACCCAAGACTCCTGGGCTGCATTCTGCCATGCCCTGCCTCCCCTCACCGCCGGCGGTAGAAATCAGTGCAGCTCATTACAACAGCTTGTAAAGAACGGCTGCTCCGGGGTCTCTTTTCCGCTTCCCTCTCCCTTCTCCCCATCCCCGTGATCAGAGCAGGCTCCTTCTCTTTCTCCCCTCAGTAATCCCCAGGCACGCTCAGAAAGGACTCTTGCAATCAGACAATGGTGGCTTTAAGCCCTGGGAACGAGGGGACAACTGCGGCAGCCACCTGAGGGATGCGGGGCCCCGCGAGGACAGGGATGGGATGCTTGGGAAAGCTGGGAGTGAAGAAAGGCCACTTGAAACGATGCCAATGAATCCCTCAAAGGGCGATGGAAGGGGCCCTGCAGCACTGCAGGTATCTTCCCTGCTCGTTCAAAGCTCTGCTTCCCAACCCGAGCTCTCGCCCTCCTCAGGGGCCCCCCTCTCTACCCCCGCTCTCCATCCTCCTTCCTGAACGAGCTCCAAGGTTGATTTCCTGCGTGCTTGAATAGGACCAGCTTGACACAGCCTGCCTTGGGATGAAATCACCAACTTGGCTTGCCTTCCGTCTGCAAAACAAATCCTTCTGCGGGGCTTTCATCTAGCGAAAGGACAAGGGCTCCGAAACGCAGGCCGGCCTCTGCCAAGTCCCCTGGGTGCTGCTGCCTGGGGGAAGCTCGTGTTTGCTGCAAAGCTCAGCTTTAACAAAGGTGACCTAGCTGAGCTTTCCCACTAGAAATAACCCGTGAGCCTCCTCCTGTTTGCCCCCCTCGTCACTCAAAAGAAGGAACCATAGAATCATAGAATGCCAGAGCGGTTTGGGTTGGAAAGGACCTTAAGCTCATCCAGTTCCAACCCCCCTGCCATGGGCAGGGACACCTCACACTAAACCATGGCACCCAAGGCTCTGTCCAACCTGGTCTTGCAAAGGAAGCACAAGCACAGTGAGTGAGATA
This sequence comes from Pezoporus wallicus, assembly GCF_028554395.1. NCBI lineage: Eukaryota > Metazoa > Chordata > Aves > Psittaciformes > Psittacidae > Pezoporus > Pezoporus wallicus. Next base: position 48,727 of record NW_026635084.1, on the reverse strand, counting down.
GGGAGGGAGGGAGGGAGGATTAGCTGTTTCCAGAGAGGAATGGGAAATCTCACACACAGCATGAGCAAAGGCCAGGGCAAGCTTGGAGAAAGGGAAACTCAAAGGGAAACTTCTCCTATGACCCAATCTTCCAAGGTATTTAGGTCAGGATGGGAATAATGTCTCCTGGGGTATCTGCCTTTCCTATTGCTCTGCAGACCACGGTGATGATGATGATGATAACCCATGGGGAGCCGAGAGCTCTGCACACGTGGTATGCAAGCTCTAGCACAGTGGTACCCCATGCGCTGGGGGCCACGCTGGGGTTGCTGCACTGGTTTTGGGACATGGGCGCTTCTGTGATAGTCCTCAAACTCGACAAGCAGCTTTAGCGAGGGCTGGTGGGTAGGATTTGTGCCCTAAATGAGTGAAAGGCCCCAAATTGTAATGAACCTCTTCTTGTTGGTTTGCCTCTACACCTTGAAACCAGCCCAAGACCTGCCTCGGCCCTTCTCCATCCCCTCTGATTTCCTCTCCCAGTCAAGACCACACAGTTTCTGTGCTCACAGGGAAAGGAGGGACACAGGCAGTGTCACTTCCCTCTCCCCAGCAAAGTGCTGGGGCAGAGAAGCACAGCTGGAGCTGTGGGCTCAGTGACAAGAGTACCTGAGGGTTCCTGTTCTCCAGGGCTATTCCTGCACCCCAAAACAAGGCATGGCAACCATATCAGCTTGTGAAGGGGTTTGCTGGGCACACACGAGCAGGAGCCTGCCCTGGCTCTTGCTAACACTCCCCCTTGCTGCAGAGCTGGGGTCTGAAGGCCACCATATGGTTATCATTGGTACAGGAGGAGCATGCGGGCCAGGACATGTGGAACTCACATTTTCCTCTGGACCACACTCAGCCTCCACTTGTTTATTGAGGGGGAGGGACTGGAAAAACCATTGACTCACCGTCAGGAACAAAACATTGTGAATCGGGGCTTGGAAAGGGCTCTTTCCAAGACAGCTCTTCTGCTGGGGCAGGAGGAAGGGGACAAGCACCGAGTGGGGTAGCTTGCGGGCTGCTTTCCCTTGGTGCATAGAAGTGGGGATACCGAAGGGATGGCTCTTTGCAGCATTGCTCTAGCCCGCATCCTGCTCTAGCCTGGACCTGCTTGAACCCATAAAGCCAAATAAAGAGCCAGGGTACCTCCATTGCTCAAGTCAGGTCTGGTTTAGGCATTGCTGCAGTGATGTCTCCATCAGAAAGGAACCCCGTATCTCAAGCTACCCGCCCACCAGCTAGGGTATAATGATGCAGACAAGACCAAGCTGCACTCTGCAATGGCCCCCAGGGTGCTAAGAGGCAGCGTGCTGGGAGAGGAAGGGGTTGAAGGTCTAATGCTGAACTTGAGGTACAACACAGAGCTGTGCTGAATCTTTCTTAGCTGCTTCGCAAGTGCCGTTCTGCAGCTTTGAGCCCCAGCTTTCCTATATGAATGCACGTGGAGTTCTAAGCTGCTGAAGAAGAAAACACGGGTCTGTGTGAACCAAAGACATCAAATGGCTGTGGACAAACGGGCCTCACGTTTGGGCAGTGCCACCCTCTGCTCCACGGCGGAGCTGAGCAGTCTCTGGTTCCACGAGGCTGCCTTGAGATGCCTTCATCTCCTTACAAAGCTCCTGCAGATCTCAGGCGGCTCTGCTGGGTCTAAGGTTTGAGCCAAGCTGAAGCCTGGGTTCTGCTGCATCCAGCTCCATTTGCCACGACAGCCTGTGCCAAGCTCGCCTGAGCATGGGAATGCTTTCCAGCCCTCATTCTCAGCTCTGCTCTCTTGCCTCTTCCCGTTCTTCCTGCCTTGTTCTGCTGCTGGAAAACACACGGACAAGGAGATTAGCCAGAGCTCAAAGGTCTTTCAAGTGTATTCCAAAAAGCACGAAACCTCTGTCTCTATTCCTTATGGAGTCACCCAAAGTCAGTTCTCCCCCCCCCACCCCACACACTCCCCCGGACATCTGAGAACAGTGAGTGCCTCACATAACTGATGGGGGTTCCTGTCCTCAAATCTAACAAACAGTGAGAGGACTGAACATCTGGAAGGAGCAGATGCTCCTCAGATCCCTGCATGGTGTGCTCCATGCCACCCAGGGCTGCCTACCCACCAGGAAAGGGAATATGGGCTCCTTGGCAGCGTGGAGCCCCATCAGCCGTGAGTCAGGGAGCTGTAGGTGTGCAAGTTGGTGTCTCAGCAGCGCTGCTCACCTGAATCATCTCCAAACACACAGGCGAGATAGGGAGGCATTCACAGCATACGTGGGTGCAGCCCAAACCACTGCTGGAGCAGGAGCCCCTTGTCTCCTGTTGCAGAGCAAGAGCAGACAGGAGCCAAATACGAGTGTCCTTTACCCACCGAGTGCTCCGCTCAGGTATCCCACCTCCTCTGCCTGGCATCCCAAGGAAGCAGGAGCTGCTCGCTTTCATTGAGCAGCAGCACAGCCCCACCGAGGCAAGGCTTGAAGGGGAAGGAGGGCACTTTGAAGACACAACCCAGCCCTTTAGCAGTCTCCCCTCCTGGAGATGGGCAAGGGAGATCGTGCCTGCCCGGTGAGAAAGGGGAGAGATGCTCTGATAAGCATCCCACACACGGGCACTGGGAAGAAGATGCAGCTCCATTGTGGACTCGGCTCAGCTTGTGGGATGTTCATAGCTTGCATCCACAAGGTATTAATCTCGCTCAGGCACCGGGGCTGCCAAGCAGCAGCGTTGGGAGATAGAGAGGAATAATCCCAGCCTGAGCTTCTTGTGGCATCCTGAACCGCCTGCGCCGTCAGCCAGCAGAAACCCGGGCTGGGATGCTTTCCTTTGCACTGCGTTGAACTGGCAGCCCTGGAGCAACAGGCTGAGGTCTGGCCCTGATCAGAGACGGGCAGCAAGGACTTCACCCTGCTCTGCCAACGTGCTGCAAGAGCTTGTCGCATTGCTCCTCTTCCCCAGCACTCCGCTCTCTGCTTGCTGCCCCTCGAACCCCACAGCCTCAGGCTTGGGTAGCTTACCCATAGGGCCAAACCCAGGGTGAGTTTTACCCCGTGTGACTGGCTAAAAGGGTGCCCTTAAAGGGGGAAGCAGGCTCCAGCAGACCCCCTGCTGATGCTTATCGCGGCCAGGGGCAGATCTTCTTGCCCTGGCCTCGTGCCATGAGAGCAGTGTGTCTGGAGAGGGTTTCACCCTCCTGACAGTGCTACCCAGGGTTTCGCATTCAGTCTTCTGCTGCGTTTGATCTGCCTGCAGCAGCTGTTTTCCACTCCCACAACAAAGATCTATAAGCTCATGTGGCCGGGAATGGTGTCTGAGGAGCCACGTGGCTGGACCCGAACCCACGCTGGAGAGAGAGAATAAAACCAAGGGACCCTCACACACAGTGCACTGTGAATCCGTGCTGGAGGCCATAGGATCCTGCAGGCTGGTTTATGTATGGCTGTGTGTGTGCCGGATGTGCAGACAAATCTGTGTAACCCCTCGAATCACAGAGCACTTTGGGTTGAAGGGACCTTAAAGCTCATGCAGCTCCAACCCCTTGCCATGGGCAAGGCCACCTTCCACTCGAGCAGCTTGCTCCAAGCCTCATCCAACTTGAACACTACCAGGAAGAGGGCATCCGGCACCAGTGCCTCACCATGAGTGTTCCACATGGAGAACGTGAGAGTAACCACTCAATGGCACCAGCGTGAGCTCACGTACGGGCACATTCCACAAGGGAAAGGTGGGTTTTAGCACAAGCACGTACAACACTTGAGCATGGGAACACCAGAGCACAGGTAAGAAAGCAGCAGGAAGCCCCAATACACCCTGTGCCCATGCATGGGAGCACAAGGAACACAGAAACACACTGGCTTTGTGACTGTACTCAGCCAAGAGGTTCTAGTCGTGGGCTCTCCTGCCCCACGGCCAATACAGATAAGGAGCAAAAGGCTGAAAGAGAAGGGAGGGGAAACTGCTTACATACATTAAGAAAAAAAAAAAGGCATTATTCAAAGACTATAAAAGGCAAAAGTTTGGATGAAGGAGAAGAGAGAGGGCTGCCAAGTGCTCCGAACAAATGGAAGAGGAGCAGGCTGCTGCCAGCCCTTGGCACGTGTGCTTCGCTTGCATAAATCACTCACTGCAGACCTATGGTAGTTCCTGCTGACAAGCTGTCCTGCTCCTTGGCTGGGGGAATGGGGCATGTGCGTTACATGTACTTACAGCATAGTAAACTGTTATTAAAAGGGGAGGTGGGGGGAGAAAACCCCCTGGGGGATTTACTTGTGGGTTTGCACTCGTGCGCGTCGGAGTTCGGGGCCACGGAAAACGCCAGGCTAAGGTCCCTATGGAAGCACTTGACCTCTTTAAGGGGGTAGGCAGAAAGAAACCATCTCCAAGAGAGCAGGGAGCAGGCTAAAGCCACAGAAATGTTGGGTGCATCCCCAAGGACGTGGTTCCCTCACGGACACCGGGGAAGGTCGCAGCCTGGTCCAGGAGAAGGGGAAAGCACCTCGAGGCAGGCTGAGATCACAGCTGGGATCGTGCTACCTCAAACCCACATGCATAGGGTGGATGGGGAGCTGAGAGGCTGCCTAAGCTCAGTTAGCAGCCCTGAAGGGAGAAGGCTGTTTTCAGAGGGAAAAGGGGGGACATGTGCTTTGTCTGCAGGCTGCACGGAGCACTGGTAAGAATGGGCTCCAGACAGCAAAAGATAGGAAGGATGGATGTTCAGCTTAAGGGAGGAAAGGAGAATGCAAAGCCAATAAAGGATTTAGAGAGACATTATAGGAAGAGAAGGCATAATTGAGGCGAACCTGACCAGACTAGTTCTGTCTGTATTGACTTTGCCTCTCCACGTTACAGGCCATCCATCCTGCTTTATCACTCAGCGAGCATGCACACAGGACATCCATACAGGCACGCACCGGTCTGGGTTGCTCCACCACACTACCGACTCCATCCAGAACCCATCAGCCTTCCCAAAGCAGCTGTCTGGCTGCCTAGTCTATCCCACACTGACATCCTGCTCCATGCCAGTCCATGCAGTGGTTGGTAGGAAGCATGCTTGCCAGGACATTCAAACCTACAGGACTAAAAAGTGAAACCCAACGAAGAGAGGAATTCTTATGGTGCTGTTTGTTGCAGTGCTTCCAAACCCAGCTCTGGTTGGAACACAGCTGGATCGTGCTGATCCACAACCCACGGAGCAGCCTGGTTGGAAAAGACCGACTTTGTCTGGATGTCTTCTACTGTATTGCTCAGTTTATGGGCTGTAACCCCACACCTCTGCTGTAACCTGTTCTGATCAGTCCCCAGGGCTGGTTTGCCCTCAAGAGCCTGGTAATGCCACTCTCTGAGTGTTACTGCTTATTTGTCCTGGCTACACTGGGAGGAAAATGCTTACGGGATGAAAGCAGACCTATTTAGACAAGTAACTGCTAACGTAACAAACCCCAACAACTGCTGCAGACTACATCACACCCCAGCTTGAGAACTCACTTGAGCGTGCAAGCAGATGGAATTCCAGTAATAATCCTACCGCTAATTCCCAGGGAGTACAAGTTCCTCAGGACATGGGCTGTGGATTCAATGGAAAAAAACCCAAGAAAACGAGAGGTTTGTGTGCATTTGCAAAGTAAGGCTGGAGCCAAAGCAAGCACTCAGGGTTTCCAAATCACAGCTCCCGGCCCCAGCTGATGGACTCGCTGCCTTGCTAGTGGGACTTACGCGACCAGCACAGAGGATGCTTCGAAATGGCTTCTGCTGCTGAGGTCCTGGGGTGGATCACGGGGAGAAGAAGGTCAGGCTTGTGCAAGGCTTGTATGTTAAAGTAGGTCACTGATCCAACCCATCCATTTAGGGTTATACGCCTGACTGATGACTTCAGCACCTAACTGTCTTGACACCACCAGCGAGGAAGCACCGCTGCCAAGACATTAATGGATCTAGGGCAAACCTCAGCCCCGAGCAGGAAGCCAGTGTAACACCCAGGCACCTCAACCACCTTCCAACCAACGCTGACCCAGGATCCCGAGCTCACAGAAGCAACCCGAACCCTTGGCAAGCACGTCTGCAACAAGTGACGTCTCTGCAGTCACACATGAGCCTGCATCCAATGCGTTCGCCGTGGCACTGAGGATCCCTGCTTGTCCTTAAGAGATGGGGACAGCGAGGCGCTCACCCAAATGATGTGCAACGGGGAACTGTCCCTGGACACCAGCACAAAAAACACAGCTCTTACTTTTGGACCAGCATCCAGCCAAGCCCAATTGAACCTCAAGAGCCGGTATGAACACCTCAGCTGTTAAGGATGTGGTTCTCCCCGGTGGCTTACTTTGGTCTTCTTTAAAAGGTGCGGCTGTGAGCGAGTCATGAGCACGGGGATTAAAGGAAGGGGTGTTAAGAGGTTAATGGGGTTCTGTTTGGAGAGGGATTTAGGCTGGCGGAGGTCTTTTCCTTCAGCAGCACAGAGTGCAACGTGTCACTTGTAATTGAGCTAATGAAACACCTCTGGGGATAGAAAACCACCAGCTAAATTCAGACCTGGCTGAGAGAGCCGAAGCTCATCGACCACAAGGGTTATGCAGAGATGGAAGTGCTCTGTTTAGGGGCAGTGGGCTGCAAAGGGAACAGCAGAACTGGTCTGGCTTTGCAAAGTCTGCTTTTCCCCGCTCGAGGCTGTTGGATCTGGGGGTAATCCAGCAGATTTAGTTATGGCCGCTCTTCCAGCATGGGACTATGTGAACTCTGTCAATATACTAATGCAATTTACCCAGGCCAGCCTCTGACAGTGATACTACAGCTGTTTTCTACAAAGAGAATAGGGAGGGCAAGTAGTTAGCTCTGTAGTTATGGCAAGGGAACTACACACGGCTTAGTTGAGCCAGGGCTGCAAATACCCACCCTTCTCAATGCACTTTTGGGATGGGCTCCCATCAACCAGCCCTGATCCTTTCAGCTTTCACAAGGGGAAGGGAAGGTTTGTTTTCTAGTCTTCAAAGCCCTGACAAACCCCCTCTGCCCCAGAGCCAAACCAGCAAACACGACTTGAAGGCAAGCAAGGGAGGGCTAAGCCAGAGTCCTGCAGGGAGCTGCATCCTCTCCATGAAAACTGGGGATGATCTGACATTACCTTGTCTTCCAAGTCAGGAAGAGAATCCTTAACAGCAGGAAAACCAGGGAGACATCTTCAGGAGGCAACTTCAGAAGGATTTTGTCCAAAGCCTCTTCCTGCTGAGGTTTGATCCCTCCTTCTCTGGCTTTAGGAAAGGAGACATCAGTAGCTGCCTGGTCTACTAGCAGGGACCTAGGAATGCATTGAAACAGCTGATGAGAGGAAAACGGGCCCTGATAAGCAAGTCCATTCTGTGCTGTGAGATTGCCTCCCCTAACATCCAGCTCAGAGTCTCTTGACAGCAAACAAAAGAGAGGCTTTCTCAGACCATGGGTCCTGCAAACCCACTCTGGGGCAGGCTTTCCTGCATCGTCACTACCTCTAAAGACAGAACCAGATCGTGCCCTGATCCAGTTCAGCTGACCCAGGGGATTTAGACAGGGGAAAAGGCACCATTGCCACCAGAGTTTGGCTGCTGGTTTGCCTCTCCCAAAGCTGCATCGCTCCTATAGCACAAAGAGGGGCAAAACTGCTCAAGACAGAGAGAGAAAAGGATCCTCTCCTTGGAGCTGCTTTATTGCAATGGCTCTTTTGATGAAGGCAATCTGTCCTGCATTATAAACTACATCATTTTCAAGGAGCCAAGAGCTTGCGAGCTCACATTAAGGGCTATTAATCGTCCTGCTTATCACGTTGTGCTGTTTGACCTCACCTACTGCTTTCTCCCCACTCCCGCTGCAAAGCATCCATCACTTTTTAAAGGGTTACAGAAAGCTACAGGGGAAGGCTCTGGTTTGTGTTAGCTTGATTGCGATGGACTTTAACAAAGCACCCATCACAGCTGCTGAGCCACGCCATAGATCAAGCTCCTCTAATTCTTTTCATGTCTCCAGAGGGGAAGGCTAAGCAAAACATCACATTTCACCTCCCAGGGCTTTGTTTCGGGCTCCAGAGATGGCAAAGGCCATGTGAGCTTCCCCTTTTTCCTTGCCCCTTTAGAACCCCCAGCAACAGGAGGAAAGGCAAGCAGGGATGGCGAGGTAGCTCCTCCGCTCGTGTCACCTAAGGCACATCAAGGGGAATCTGCCACGCTGAGTTACGGGCTTGGGGAAGATGAGTGTAAACCAGTGGCCTTTGGGAACTCACCAGCTAAGAGAGGCAGCTTCCAGCTGAGCTTGTTACCCTCAGCAGCAAGGCAAACCCGTTAGGGAACCCACACGAAAGCTCCTTGCAGCAGAGCACGCATGTTTGAAGCCCACGTGTGCTGCATTCTGCAGGTTTCAGTTGGCCCTTTGCTCTCTGCTGCATGCAAGAGAGCGAATTCCCTGCATGACTCCCAGCAGCACACGTCAGTGTAGGAGCCTCCAAAATCCGCTTCCTGCTCTCCCACTGGAAGCAAATTCGCTTGAGGCTCCTCTGCCTCCTACTACGCAGGGGAGAAAAGGTGAGGAGGAGCAAACAATGGGTTTAACTCGTATCTCCCATCTCTTCCTGGATGTGTTACCCCTGAGTCACTGGGAGAAGCGCAGGAGAAACAGGAAAGGCCTGGGATTTGTTTGATAAGAGGTCAACCCTGGCATTGCCCCATCCCTGGCAGTGTTGAAGGCCAGGTTGGATGGGGCTAGCATCCTGCTCTAGTGGAAGGTGTCCCTACCTGCGGCAGGGATGCTTCCTTCCCTGAATCCCAGCAGGGTTCCCTCTGAGGAAGGGGAACCTCTGCTGTCTCTGAGACACCAGATGCTGCCTGTGCAATGTGCAGCAGTCCCACTCCGCAACATCCAAACGCCTTCCAGATGGTGAGTGGAGGAACTAAGGCGCCTGCACACACGGGGACGTGGGCCTTGGGCTCCAAGGGCGGAACCAGTGACACTGGAATCCCAATTCCCAGTGATTCACTGGGTTAAACTGGCTCTGAAAAAGAAGAGGTTTCAAGGAAAACGAGAACCCTGCATTACCTCACCGGGAGGTAAAAAGAAGAAGGGAAAGGGCCCATAGAAGAGAAACGAAATCCTGCCCCGAACACTCACTCTGTTCTTGTGCAGCCTGACCTGAGCATGTTTTAGCTCTTGAGAACAGAACAAGCCAACCCAAAGCCAGTCCTCGGTGTCTGGCTCTTTCTCTGCCTGTATTAACTTCAGCTCAATCAAGGGGGCAGTTGCATAACTGTTGTTTGCAACTGCCGTCACGTCAGCCCTGAAACCGATCCCTGCAACACTGAGGTTACACAAAAGGGGTTTGTTGTTCTTCTCGGTTAGATTTGGGAAGATGAAGCCCTACCCTGAAGAGCTGTTTTGCTTTTCGGAGCTCTGTTGCCTATTAGTCCTGGGCTTGGGTGCCTTTGCTCTCCAGTTCTGTTTCACGCAGCGCGAGGCTCTGTTTATGCACAACCAGTTCTGTGCACCCCACTAACACACAGGCTATAAAGCACCCCGTGCTGAGGCACAGACGTAAACTTCACCGAGTGGCTGAGCTCTTGAGGAGCCATTTAAGCACATTTTTGGAAAGGCAGTCTATTGAAATGCTTTAATGGCCTGGGATTGTAATTGATGTGGCTCTTTGGATGCCAGTGGACTGTAAGCCCTCAGTGATGCAGCACCAAACCCCGAGGGACCATTTCTCCTTGTGCCTGCATCAAACGATGGCTTCTTCACTTGTACACACGCAAAAGGGATCCTGGAAGTGAGAGTCACCTTCTCCACACATCACAGTTTCCTTGCTCCTCTCACTTCTGGTTCTTCCCCTCTGACTCAGAGGTGTACTCACCTGGGAGATGTCTTCCCTGCCTCCAAAGGGTTCAGGTGCTCCATTTCCAGTTCCTATTCCCAATGCCTTCTAGTCCCTAAAAGGGGCATTCACCATACAAAAGACAGTCATGCTGGATACCAAAAGACATCCCCAGTAGGGAAGCAGCAAGGAAAGAGTTGGTCTATTGATGTTTTTGGATGGTTGCTATCCCAAATTCCTTTGGAATGAGCACACAGATAGCGTGCGTGCGGGCACGTGCGTGTCCAGGCGAACAAGCAGTACTGTGTGAGAATAATCACTTACCTTCCAAATGATGCATTACAAAGGCAAGGCCTGAGCCTTTAGGTTTATGCAGGCATATGAAAACTGGGAATGCAGTTTAGCCAGAAGCAGTGGATGTATTCTCAAAGAGAATCCCACATAAATCTCAGCAGTTGTATTGGAGGGGGGGTGTCTCAGAGCCAGTTACGGTGGTGCGGCCACTCGAACGAACATACAGTTGGGTACCTCTCTTATGTGATGGAAGAGTTCAAACTTCAACAATCAGAGGTAAAGCTTCAAGAGAGATACACAAAGAGATGCCCCGTGAGTTGCTCTCGTCTCTAGCAGGAGCCCTTGTGACTGAGCCAGAGGCAACTCAGGATCAAAGGCAGTGAACTGAAGCCTTTGGAGTGGTTTTCAAACGCATGGATTTCACTCTGGGTGGCTGTGGCCTCTTTCTAATGGACCTGTGACTAAGAACATCAGGGCTATGAGCAGGAAGTGTGAACCTGCCCCAAGAGTGCGTGCCTCCTCTGAAAACACAGTGGTACCAGACCCCCAAACTGAGGATGAGCAAAGGCACACGTCTCTGAGCTGTAACCAAGGCTCTACCACGCACACGCTTACCCTGCTCTGCTCGCTCATGGTCTCACTGCGACCTCTGCTCTAAGATGATGACAGAGTTCGGCTCAGTACTCTGGAGATGCAGCATGCACAAGCAGCTTGTGAAAAGCCCTTTAGACGTAATCCAAGCCAGGTTGCTCTTAGCAGCTTCATTTTCACCAGGAAGCCCTGGGAGAACTCTGTTCCCTGCTCTAATACAGTCTCGGTAGCTACGAGTTCGATCTCATCCCAGCCTCTGTGCAAAAGAAATAGTACTTCATTCCTGCCAGGAATGAAATGCTTCAATGCTATAAGGAAGCCACAGAAAAACCTCCACTTGCTTTGTTAAGGATGTCTGAAAGATGTTTCATGCTAAACTTAAACCATATGGTTGTGCTTTGGAGAAACCCCCTCGAGTCAGAAGCCTGAAGCTCGAGCTCCATCAAAGGTATGAGTCTCAGCGGTGATGATAGCGTATGCTCATATACAGTCACACAGCTTCACATTTGGAATGCTCTGCTAAGCATCACTGCGTGCTCCTAACAGGCTCTGCCTGTCTTCAAAGCAGCAAAATCCTTGCTTTTGCAGACCAAAAGGCTTAAAGCTTTTCCATCTCAACCTTCATTCTCTCCAAAGCCTTCGCCAAATACACTCCCTCTTTCAGCCACGCTGTTGATAAAATACTCGTCCCTGCACAAGCTCCTCAGGAAAGTAACTTGGAATTTACCACTTTCCCTGCCCCATTCCCCATCCAAGGTTAATTGTGGCCACTTACTCTGCACCACGCAACGCTTTTCCCTTTTCATTTTCATTCCTGTGTCAGATTAGGCAGAAGGAAGATGTTCTTTCCTGTGAGGCTGCTGAGGTACTGGAACAGGCTGCCCAAAGCAGCAGTGAATGCCCCATCCCTTGCCCAGTGAATGCCTTGGGTGACATGGTCTTAATGCGAGGTGCCCACGGCAGGGGGTTGGAACTGGATCATCCTTTCCAAGCCAAACCATTCTATGATTCTATGGTTCTATTACTGGAGTGTATCCCTCACGCCAGCCTGCTGGTTACCCATCTAAGCCACTGGGCAGAGTTACCAGCATTTCAGCCAAGCATTACCAACCTCTCATTTTCCTACCTGTGCCCCAGCTATGTGTTGAAACCGACAGCATTCCAGCTCAGACACACAGGTGGATGTGGAGAAGGCAAATCAACTGCAAGGGTCACCAGAAACACCAGAGGTGTGGTTTAAATCCCAGGATCTAGGGTGTTTTGTGCCTATTCTGAAGCTCACAGCTGCAATCGCGATGACTCTCTACTGTCCTTATTAACCATCCTCTGCTCTGACTAATGTGATCTGGCTCATTCTCAGCTGGCTTTCCATCGCTAAAAGATGGCTGTTGCCTAAAAGGGAACATTAACAAAAGGAAATGTGATATGCCATGGAAAATTAAACAGAAATGTGGACTTTATTCTTAATACTCCTTACTCACATCACTTCTCCAACCGTTTAACGCTTCTCTTGGTTTAAGCCACCTTCCTCCCCAACGACAGCTTCAGCACCAGCGAGTCCTCCTCATCCTCCTCCCTTCTGAGACTAACTACAAGCAAAAGCTGCAAGAGAACACAGCTCTGGGACCCGAGCTGCACCCTCTCACCCAAGGCAAAGGTGGCCCTTCGGGCTTCGAGCCAACCTCCGGAGTCAAATAACGACACAAAGCAAAGATATACTCCATAAAACATTAATATTTTAATGAAAAATCTTAGCTTCATGTTTCTATCCAAAGACACTCAAAACTAGTTTTTCTCCCCCCTTAATTTTGACCTATAATGGGACCAGTTTGGCTTTTTTTTTTTGTATTTTAAACCTTTTTTTTTTTAAAGATTAAACAACCAGGCTAGCAAAAAGGTACCCAATACATACTTTTCTTATATCAAACAAGCTAGTATTTCAATACAATGTAACTATACAGAATATATACATGACACAGATGATCACAAAGCAAACACTACAGGCTCAGAACAGATTGGAAAACCCATGATATTCACATTGGTTACAAGAACTCTAAAAATGATTGTAACGTTGAAACGGCACTTGGTTTACAAAAGAAGTCACAAAAATAGATAGAGCCACCAAGAACTATGGTTCCTGAAAAATACTAATAGCCAGAGAGGAGTCTATAAAATGTGAAGTGTATTTAAACATCGTATACATTAAAAAACAAAACCAAACCCAAAAAAAAAGCCCCCAACTCGGGGAAGTCAATAAACATGCCAAGTAATCTAGCTGTGGCCAGCATCAACAAGAGAAGCTGTACTGGGGATGAGATGACAACGGGATATACGGCTGGTGACTGGAGACTGGCACAAGTTAAAGGGGGTTCCACTGGTACTAAAATGCACAAAGAAGCCCAACAATAACTTAATTCACATTTGTTTTTTTCCCTCTTTTTCCCTCTTAGGGGTTTCACCATAGGGCAGCACCTTAAAGTGAAGGCACTGCGGGAACAGGGCGAAGAAGCTGTCCAAGGACTTGCTGTAGCCAGGGCTATAGGTGAGGATATCAAAAGCATGCATCAGCTAAAGGAATGGTGAAACAACATCACTCCTCTGGGGACTTCAACAACCCTCAGGAAGACTGTAGGTTAACAGTTGCCACACAGCACCAGGAGCTCAGTTTTGTTGTTAGTGCAACCAGGGTTGTAGTTGAGACCTGTGGGACACTGAATTACTGTGATAGCACACGTTGAGTTAACAAAAACCCAGAGCAGTAGCACTGTTGCATTAAAGTAATTCACATTTGGTTCTTTTATGGTACATTTCCTCCAATACTTGGAACTGACTCCATTTCTTAAGGACCTCTGATGGGGTTGAGGTTCTGTCCGGCCTTGAACCCACTTATCTGCCATTGAGATGCTATGGAACTTATTATGTCCATAACTGGAGATGAGAACCCTCCAAAACCGGGTTTCACCTCGGAAGCAAAACTCCAACTTAATGGATCTGAATGAACATTAGCTATTTTCCCATATTCTGATGGTGTGGAAGTTGCAATGGACGCAGGAACAACGGGCGCTCCTACAGCCCCAGTTTCTCCATCCCTGCAGGGTGCACAAAGCTCCCCTTCTATTTGCATATAAAATGCTTCCTGGTTCCTCTCAGGGAGAGACCAGTAATAGTCTCAGTGCTCTTACGTCCTGGGGCTGGAGGGGAAAGCCAGCAACCAAGAAACGACTGAAGCCCTCATATAAAAACTTGAAACCATAGCTTAAAAACAGTAACATTTTATCCCAGAAGGGACATATAGGGATCATAGTCTTACAAAATATATTTGACTGCATTGGCAGCTATTACTTCTTTTAAAAAGCCTAAATTCACACCTTTTAGACTCAAGATACATGTGAACCCAGAACCATTTCCCATAACTTAACTAATCTCTCACTATGAGAGACTTGACCATAGTATCTGCGAGCCTGACAACCGAACTCAAACTCCAACACACGTCTTGTTTAATGCAGTGTTAAGAACAGTGACAAAAGCAGTTCTGGCCACGAGCTTCAGTGGCTACGAGTGTAGGTGTCCCTATGGATTTCCAGTCTCTGCATGGAAAACCAAACCAAACCAAACCAAACCCTCACGACTCAGCCAAACCTCTCGCACAGTTAAAACATTGCTTCTTTTTCTTCCACTCTTTGTGGGGAAATAAAAAGCTTCTGAGTTTTCCCCCCTCTCCCAAAACACCACATTAAATCAGGAACAAAGCCTATCCCTTCCTTTCCCGTTGTTCCCATCAGGTGTACTGCTCTACATGATACACAAGGAGTAAAGACCCTGCACAGACTCCGAGGATCCGGGTCCCTGGCATAGGGCAGAACCTTGCTAGTTCTGTGGTTAGTGAAGGCACTCTGCTTGCAAAAGGAACAGGGGAGGAAAGGGTTTGCTACCGAGTGCAAAGATTGGTGCCACGTGGGAGAAGGACAGAAATCACACTGTGGATGGATCTGGAGACCACTCAATGACAAAGAAACAGCTGCAGCAGGTCGCACGTGGAGCTGTTTGGAACTAAACCACTTGTAACTTAAAGATGAAGGGATTGGAGGGATGGAGGCTGAGTGATCTGGTTTGTCTGTCTTAGTAATGTTCAAAACCAGTGGATGGGAAGGGACAAAGATGGAGCCAGGCCTTTCTCAGTGGGAGCAGACTGCGATACAAGCAATGCCACCCAAAGGTACTGACCCCTTTTGAGGGTGGCCAGACACAGGAACAGGCTCCCCAGAGAAGCTGGGGAGTGTCCACCTGGGCTGGTATTTATCTGCCTGGACTGAGCAACCTCTTGGGCTGACTCTGTTTGGAGTGCAGGGATTGAAGATCACCTCCAAGTCCCTTCCAGTTCAACTCTTGCGGCATTCTGGGATCCCTGTCAAGCAGCAATATAAATGCATATCAAATAATGGTTGGGTTGTTTGTTGGTTTTTTTTTTTGGAGGGGGAAGAAAAAAGGGGAAAAAAAACAGAAAAAATAAACAGAAAATAAGAGAAAGAACAAAAGGGAAAGAAGAAAAAAGAAAGGAGAGAAAAGAAGAAAATGCAGTCCAGATTTCAACCTCCTCTGATAACGGACTGAAAGAAACTTATGCTTTAGGTTTAAACCCAAGTGTAGTTTAAGGCAAGTTTCTTCCAGCTTACTGAGATCTCCATCTCCCCCAGTTTGGAATCTAAGCATCTTAGAAACGGGGACTGGTTGAAGACGTCCTATGTTTTGCACCTCTCCTGCGAAGAACACCAGCATGTCAAGGAACTGAGCTCTTCCAACAAGTTAGGGAGGAGAAATAAAGTGATACTTGTATTTCACGTGTGGTTGCTTCAATGGAGAAAAGAGCTGTCAACAAGAAACAATTACACACAGGAACACGAACCAGCGAACCCAAGCCTGAACCAAATAAACTCTCCTGTTCCTGCTGTTGAATCAGATTGAAAAGTGAGAATTAAGATGTTACACTGAGACCACAGGGTTGAAGAGATAATGCCAGGTTGGACACAGGGGCTTGGAGCACGCTGCTCTATTGGAAGGTGCCCCTGCCCATGGCAGGGGGCTGGAACTGGGTGAGCCCAGTCTGGGATGCTATAACTCAGTGCAATGAATGAAGAAACCCATGGCTTGCCTTGTGCCAAGGTGTTAGCAGTTAATGATACTTTTCTTTTCAAGGAAGAACATGTTAGAACTACAAAGTCTTCCCCCCCCCCTCCCCTTCTCTTTGGTATTGGGAAAGCAGTTTGCCTTCTGATACAAAAGTTTAATCCAGGTATGCCCATGCTGTATTTGTGCAACTCCTCACCCTGTTTAGCAAAGCACCTGAAGGGTGAAATTACCAGATTCTGACAGAAGATGATGTCCACCTTTGATTCTGGCCTCTGTGCAGGCTGGAAATGCATTTGTGTGTGAAGTACTTTTTAACCACAGGAATCACAAAGGATTCTCACAGACCTGCAAAGCGGAGGAACACTTATCAGACAAAAAGAAATGATGTATTTCAGTTCAGTGTCATAGCCCTATAGTTCAGGATAAAACTCAGCAAAAGGCATTGGTTTCTCAATGACAGGAATTGGAAGTGGGAGAAGAGAACTGGTCTTTAAGTTATCCCATCAACAGACACAGTACAGCATCCCCAAAAGAGAGTTTCTCCTTCAAGCCCTTTTAAGAAGACCTAACAAAGGTAGACACACACGACTGGATTGTAGCAGAGAACTTTGCAGCATGTTCCTAAAACACCCTTTGGTGCAGAAACTTCATTCCAGTAACTTGGAAAGGGCTTAAAACCCAACCGGTTTTGCTCTATTTAACTAAAATGTGTGGGTTTTACCTAAAACACAGCAGAGGAAAAATGCTGAAGTCACTGAAACCCTTTAAGCTCTTTCCAAAGGGCAAAAAACATTTTATCTTACCCAAGCTGCCTATTTGTAGAACCAACTCAGGGCCACAGAGCTTCCTTAAGCTAACAGAATACAGACCTATCTTGCAATATAACATGACTTTTGTGCCTTCTGTTTTGTCAGGGGCAACCTTTCTCCATCGATTTCATTTCCTCCTCATGCCTGTGCAAACCAAATCCAGAGAGAACACAAGATTCAAAACGAAGGGGGTATGTCGTGCCTTTGGAATACTCAGATAGCAGTAGGCATTTTGGCATCCAACACTGAGTTCACGTCAGAAGCAGTAAGGAAAATCACCAACCTCCTCTTGTATTTTGCTCTCAAAGCAGTTCTAGAGCTCCACCAAAGCAACCCCCCCTGCTCTGAAAAGCCCCCAGCCTCAATTTGCAGCTTTTTTCTCTACCTATGGAAAAAATGAAACTGCAAATCTCTCCATTTATTGCTTACACGAGCTGGGTGCGGAGCTGGAGTCACGGCCTGTAATAAACCCACTTGGCAAGGACTTCAAACGTTTGGGAACAGGAACATCATTGCTCTATAGGCTTTTTGTAAACAACCCCCTGCTGGGTTAGAAAGTTGGCCTCTAAAGAGAATAAACCACTTGTTTTGTCCAAAACAAGCCTCATAAACCTCTCAGAAGCTATACATGCACATGGAGAAACAGAAGTCGTGCAATAATGCACAAGAGAGCTCATTTCTTCCTGGCTGTAAACTCCCTCTAGTTAGATCAGTCAAAAGTATACAGGGGGAAGCGACCAGAACTTCACTTCCTCATGAAGGAATGTGCTTCCTGAGGACAATCTGGCCGTGATTTTGAAGAATTTCTTGGGAAAACCTTCATTTCCACACGTGGTTCCCCTTCTGCAGAGACACACAGTCACGAGATACTTGTCAGGCTTGCTTGGATATGTATTTTTCTAGCCTCAATCCATTCCTCACCATTAGGCTTTTCCCTGACCGCACTATTTCCATGCCTGACCTTAGATGGGCAAATGTGGTTTGATGAAGCAGCTGCTAAAAGGACTGGGATATCAGGAGGAGGAATACCTGGCAGGACATCACTGGGTTTGTCAAAACTGATTTGTTTCGGATGGAAAAGGGACAATGTGTGTGGCTGTGTTTCAAAACTGCTTACTGCTTCCGAGGGAAGGGTTACAGTAAGTGCTTTGAAAAACAGTAGGCACAGAGCTAGGAAGTGTCATTTTCTACACGGGAGATTAAAGCATCCACTCAAAACTAGTTCAAACCGTTCAGGACTGCTTCCCAATGCTTGTCATTTTAAACAGGTTTCCTCTGATCCCTGTCCCTTCACCAGAGGGTCTGCAGCAGCAAGAGAAACGCAATGAGCTGCTCTAACTGTGGAAGCAGAGAGAGTTAAAGTGATCTGAATGGGTTGTTCTTCTTTAGAGGTGTCTCACAGCTTCCATGGTGTTCTGACAGGATCTTGGTTTTGTGCAATCAGTCTTAAGTATTGTCTCAGAAGTGAGCATTCAGTCATGACAAATACCGTAACATCTGGTGCAGTTTTCGGTTTAAAGCGTAGCTTACAAAGGAAAAAGGGAAAAATCTCCCCACTTCTCTTTAAAAAAAAAAAAAAGAATTAAATTAAAATGTACAGGACCAAACACAGGCACTTCCCAAAGAACAAAAATGAAACCAAACCATGACTTATTCAATAGTAATGGATGACAGCTCCTGTTTCGGAGGGTCACCTGCGGCTGCCTCAGCAGTGGCGTTAGTCTTTGGCTGCTCTGGCACATCTTCTTCCTTCTCTGCCAACCCACCCAGAGACCCCAAGGGGAAAGTGCTTTCACAATTCTGAGTTGATGACACCTGTGAAATGACAGGCATTTGGACAGAAGAGTTGCTTTCAAAGCCATGCTCCCCTAGCTCATACTGCCCGAGGGTCTCTTCTTGTTCCTGGTTTAAGTAGTCCGGTACTAGGAAGTCACTAGAAGAGGGGCAAAGGACAGAAGAGAAATGTCATTTCTCACACAAACATCAGAGGCAGCAGTTTATATCACACAAGCTACACAAAGCATTGCACAGAGAACAAGAATATTCATTTCACATTGCCCCGAGACCATCACAGTGACATACTTCACTAAGCACTATACCCTGGTTCCCATTTAAACACACACAGACTGTATTCAAAGGCATCTACTTCGAATCTGTATTTCCTACGCAGCAACCTCTTCTTATTTAGGTTGTATCACCTTGCTGAGAATGAAAGTTAACGTCTGGAACATCCCCTAGCACTGAAAACCTCCTTGGAAAAAAGGGAGCACTCAGCTTTTCAAAGGAAAAACAAAACTGAGCTCAGCACCGGCAAAGATGTGCCCTTTGAGATAAGATCCACCCCAGAAAGAGCAGCAGCACTCCCCTCACAGTGCATAAGCAGAAGGGGAGGGTTCTGCCACCTGTAGTAGTGCTTTGTGTTCTTGACTCATACCACATGCAGTTACTTCCCATCCCAGCCCTTTTCTGGACAGCACTTCTGGAACACACTCTTCCTATGGATGCACCCAAAGAAAATCTACCAAACTCCCAGCAGTATCTTCACACATCAGCACCAGACATGTGAGTTTGCACTTGAGGCAAGTATGTATGCATTACATACACGCACATTTGCTTTGGTTCCTCCTTGTACTAAACCATCTAAAAGCAGTCCTGTTCTTAAATGACAGCAGCTTTAAATCCCTACTCACTATACTCTAAGCCTCAAACTGAAGGGAGGCCTATAGGCCCTAAAATCACATTCTTCAATCTGACTTGCATTTGATGACAACAATCAAGTGCTTTCCACAACCACGGCTCCAGTTTTAGCACAAGCGCTAAGAACGAGAAGTGCGTAAAGCCCCAGATCCGAAGCACTTGTACTTTTAAGCAATCTTCTGTTGGAAAAACACTGCCTGGCTTTCCTGCTTTGTTTTGCCATTTTTCTCCTGTTACATCACTGCTGACATAACCAAACAGAACAAAATGCTGCAGTGGTTTTGTAGGGCGAAAAGCATCGTGTTTAGAAACCACGAGGGACGGTGCCGTCGATGCTGTGACGGTTACATTTGTCTTGCTCTGCTCAAGACTGGCACCAAGCTGCACTCTCCCTATAGGCGTAATAGCTGCAGAATCCATCTTTCTCCAAGTTCCCTCATCCGCTTTTGTGTTTTCCTATCTCAAATTCCAACAGTTATAAACATTTATTTGGATATGGGAACACAGTGCTTGGCTGAACCTCAGAGCCCTTCAGTGAAGTGCCTTTGTGAGTCAGGCCAAGTCTTCTGTGCCCTGCTAAGCAAGAAATGCACAAAGGGTCCTGACTATTTCAGACCCTGTTTGTCTAATCATTTAGTAACAGGTCACCTAGAAAATGAAAAAAGAGAAGGCATGGAGTCATGCAACCTTTCCACATCGAGCAAGGGCTTAAAATACAGCAGTAAGTCTATTCCCTATGTAAGTGACCAGGTTTTGAGTAGCAAATCATTCACTGCACTCCACAGACCCTCCAGTGCGTAACGCTCTGGTTGAACACCATCAGCCTGTCCAGAGGTACTACTGAAAAGAGAAATGAAGTAACCCCAGAAGCAGCCTGCGCATCCTTCAGTGCCCTCCTACACAGCTCAGACGCTGTTAAGACAGGAGATACAACAGATAGTGGCTCAAGAATGCTTTGGGGGGCAGCCTGAGGAGAGGCACAGCAGGCTGCCCTGCAAGCAGGAAAAGATGGTTTAAGGAAAAGAAGAGAAAAGCACGTTTCCCTGGTAGGTTTTTGCTGTGCACCTCACCTGCTCTGGAAGTAGTTTGCTAGCTCTGACGCTTCATGGTTCAAGCTCCTCAGGTGAACGATTAAATTCCCAGAGTTGGTGAACATGGCGCCACATGTTTTGCACTCGTAAATCCGAGGCTTGCGGATAATGTGCCGGGAAACCCGCATGTGGTGTTTATATTCCCCGAAGGAAGTGAAAGTGGCACTACATATCTGGCACCGGAAACAGCGTTTACCTTCGTGCTTCAGGCGATGCATCTTGAGCGAGTAAGCGCGGGTGAACTTTTTCCCACAGCGGTCGCACTGAAATGGTTTAATGCCTGCCGAGGAGAGAGCAAAGGAACACTCAGTCACCGTCTGGGACGAGAGCTTAGGGGTAACATCCTTCCAGATTCCCGACGGGAAGAGGGCAGCCGCTGCGGCCGCGCACGGCAAAGCGCTGCTCTGGGAAGCAGCTCACTTAAAAATGGCAGGACCCACAGAATCATGGAATGGTTTGGGTTGGAAAGGACCTAAAAGCTCCATCAGGTTCCAGGGGCACGGGCAGGGACACCTTCCACTAGGGCAGGTTGCTCCAAGCCCCATCCGAGCTGGCTTTGAACGCTGCCAGGGATGGGGCAGCCACAGCTTCTCTCTGCCAACACCTCACCATCCTCACAGGGAAGCATTTCTTCCTTATGCCCAACCTGAATTTCCCCTGGACACGTAGAACAGAGCTCCACTTCCTCTGACCCAACTGCCAATGCATTTCAGAGCAGTGTGACCTGTCCCTAACACTCACACTCTTCTTCCCCACAGTTTAACAGGAACAAAAGCCTCCCTGGATTAAACCATGGTTAAAATCCTCAGCCACAGCCAAAAAGTATCTGCTGCAGCAGTCATCTCAAACCACCTTTGAAGTCCTTTGATCTCAGGAGATTCTTGTGCCAGACTGGTTCCCAACAAAGCAATTATCAGCCTGCCCTTAATTGCAAGGGGCTTTATTCCTGGCTGCCTCTGGCCTCAGAGAAGTGTTCTGGCAGGGGGACTGTGTGCACAAGGATGCCCCTGTCATGCAGCAGCAATGGTGATAAAAGGGGGAAGGAGTAGCTTTTATGTTGCGTGGGAACCTCTCTGGACAACCATTTTCAGCAGCTCTGCATGACACGCAGCTCTCCAAGACAGTTCATGCCTCTGAAACTCTGTTACAGGTTCATTTTGCACCTATTACAGTAATAAACCCCTTAAACGTGAGAGCTCTGCAACATGGGGCAGTGGCCGAGAGCGTGGAATCACCCCCAACACAACCATTACGACACAAGAAGACTGTATCACCAGAAAGTTCAGATTGAATAAAAACACTGAGCTCCACAAAGTGTGGCAATCCAACCACGAGGCCAAGAATCTGCAATCTGGAGCTCTATTCATAATAGGGCTGTCAAGGAAGGAAAAAGGTTCATTCAAAAGGCTGAATGCGCATCAGCCCAGGCTGTTAATTCCACTCTGCTTTTCCTTATGTTCAAAGCAGGAGCTCAACTATTAATTGGGGCTTTTAGACACAGAAAGCTGTAGTTAAGGTTACACTCAAACTCCTTGTTAAGCACATGAAAACAAGTTAATACACCAGGATATTGTCTTGTGGAGCTAAACCCCGTCATGCTCTTGGACTGTCCAAAGGCATCTATTTCCTCCGACAGCTGGAGGAAAATCTCTTCAGCCATTCAGCTTATGGGAAAACACTGCCAACATCAAACAGATTTGAGAGTTTCTTTTGCATGCTGATTACACTGAAACAGCCATCCAAATCTCTCCTACTTTGCTTACTTGATGGGTTGGCCAAAGATGCTTTGCTGTCTGTCTGCTGTCAGTTAAGACTTGAGCAGGCAGCTAGGGATAATTTCACAGCTGATATGCCCCCAAAGTTGGGGTTTTTAAGTGTTGAACTCGTATTATTATTGCTGGCCTAAACACAGGATGGTCGTTTTGCCTGAAGGAACAATTGCTGACAGTGAAGAAAATCACCTCTTGACAACTGTGGTTGCTCTGCCCCAAAATGCTACAGCATCTGTGCGCAGGTCAGAGTCAAGCTCAAACCAGGAGGTGCTAAACCAAATGCGCCAGTGCAATAACCCTTCCAGGTTCCCTTCATCCACTACAATTTCAATGCTATTGCCAGATAATGCTGACAAGTGAAAAACACCACGAGTAAAGACATTAGGTGTTCATACTTGGTTAGAAATCAGTATGAATGCAACAATTTGGGGATCAAGACTCCGAGGAGGCGTTCACCCAAACCTTTTGCTACATGTACTATCTGTAGGAGCTAAATTGCTGATCAAACCAAATCAGTTGCCCTGCAAACCCTCCAAAACCTCTGAGATCCAAAGGCATACAACATTCTTCAATGCAAAGACATAAGACAGACAACATACTCTTATGGTTGCAAGTCTCCTCTAGAACACTGCAGACGATTACAACATGGAAGAGGAAGAACTTCAGTCTACATAATTCCTTTAGGAGAATGAAAAAGCCACGTATACTTCAGTTCATCTCATGGAAATGACTTGTTCTGATGAGTTTCAGGCAAACAGCTTTTCTTCAGTCCACACAAACGCTCGTCATCCATGAGCACAACTATCAGATTTGATGGATCCAAACAAGCATTCAGGGAGACATACCTCTCTCCAATCTCTCTGAAACCGAAATCCTCCAGCACTTGGCAGGGGATTAAAGCAGAACTGCATTATTCCATTCTACTGAGTCTATAAAGTAGTAATTCTTGGAAGGTTTCTTACCTGAGTGGATAAGCATGTGTTGTTTTAAGTTCTGAATGCGAGTGAAGCGGACCCCGCAGGTTGGACACTGAAAAGGTCTGTCTGGACCATTGGGGCTGGGTCTCTCTGTGCTGCTGGTAGAAGGAGCAATGTAGAGTTGGTAGGGATACTGAACGTTCTCCAAACTACAAAGAGAAAAGTCACTCGTTTACAAGCGAGCTAGAGGGAAAAAGAATAAGGGAGTGGAAAGCTGAGCCTTGAACACAGTTGGATGAGAAGAAGAAAAAGGCTGGCACATCACACTGCTCTGGAAATCTGCCTCTGACCTGCATCTGAATCCTCACAGTCATCAGCTTCGTACACCAGAGAGCCCTAGAACAGAATCACTGATTGGGCTGGGTTGGAAAGGACCTTAAAGATCATCCAGTTCCAACCCTGCCACGGGCAGGGAAATAACCTCTGACTTGTGCTCCTTTGAGCACCAGCTGCAAACTGAACTTTAGGAGTGGGCATTTTCTCAAGCATCTCGACCATTTCCCATCAGCAAACAGCCCCTGAGGAGGAATTTCAGGACTGGGAAGCAAAGGGGTATTTTGCAGCTTCAGTGATACGTAGGGATGAAGTTAAAGCTGATTCTGCTTCATTTCCCTCCAAGTTCAATGAATTACATATCTCTAAGTTGAAACTATTCATCTATTGATTAATACTTGCTCCCTGTCTGATTCAATCAGCTCTAAGAGAACAGCTCAAGAATAGCTGCATTTAAATACCAGCACACAAGAAAGGAACAATTTACCTTTCAAAGGAATTTAGCTCAAACTGACTAATTGCTCCTACATAGCCTCCAGCTGCAAAAACTACCCTGGAATAATGCAACTCCTCCGGCAAGGAATTTGCTTCGCTAAAGGGCACAGCACAGTGAAAACAAATCTGGTTCAAACATAACAGCAAGAGGAGTATGGACTTACCTGGGGTTTCCCTTTCCTGAGCATTAAGGTCGCTATTTTGTGTTGAACTACATTTCAGCTTGCTCCCAGCCTGATGGAAGATCAGATCTCACTGGAGCAGAGAACTGCTCTGAGCCTGAATATCCCACAGCCAAAACAACTCCAGTTTAAGTCTGACTAAACTCTACTGTCTGAAATGGGATGCGTCTCCTGCCGCATATAGTCAGAAAGTCCCCCTAACTAAACAAATCCTTCTGCTGGTCCCCTTCCATCTCCAGCCCCGGTTGCTGGTTTCAAGATTAGGCTGAATTTGGGGACTTTTACCACTCACAGGAATGAGACGTGTACTTTGCACAAAGGTATTTCCCTGCACAGCAGACACAAAGCCACAGACCAGGCCAGGAGGACAAGAATCACTTCTTTCAATTTGTCTGGAAACGGATGTCAGTACCACTGGGAGAACTGGTATTTGAGTTCTGAGCACGTGATGGGGCTCTGCAGCAAAAGCTCCAGCTGTAAAATGTATCTGGAAAGAAAGAGAGCACCAGGTACCTCTCGATACACAGCAGATAAAAGGAGCTTAGGAGCAATCAGCCTGTAAACCCCAGAAGGATTTCTGGTCTCACTTGGAACTGGAATAATATTTGCTCTAAGGAAGAAATCTTCTTGTCCTTCACTTCTTTTTATGCACAGCAGGGTCCAGGGAGCTGTGGGGAAGAGAGATGCTGACAGAACTGTTGATCTTTGCTAAAGGGAATGTTTGCAAGAGGGAAGTTAGAGCTCATATCCTGGGCCTGGCAGAACGCAGCTCACTGCCACTTAGGTGCCTGCAAAAGCCAACTGAGGGCTCCCCAAATGCACTTGGAATAAGTGAAGGGGTTTTAAAAGGAAGGTTCTGATTTGTTTGAGGCACTCCTGTTCCTCTCTGGGAGCAGCTCACTAGAGAAAGGACAGATTTTACTCAGATGTGGAAATAGCAGCTTGTGTCTCTGGAGCTGCTATGGCTGTACGCTTCCCACTTTACCAATGACAACTCCATCAACACAGACTGACAGACAAGTCTGCTACCCTTAGTCTTAGGAAAGGAAAGGGGAAAGGAGAGGGGAAAGGAAAGGGGAAAGGAAAGGGGAAAGGGAAGGGGAAAGGGAAGGGGAAAGGGAAGGGGAAAGGAAAGGGGAAAGGAAAGGGGAAAGGAAAGGGGAAAGGAAAGGGGAAAGGAAAGGGGAAAGGAAAGGGGAAAGGAAAGGGGAAAGGAAAGGGGAAAGGAAAGGGGAAAGGAAAGGGGAAAGGAAAGGGGAAAGGGGAAAGGAAAGGGGAAAGGGGAAAGGAAAAGGGAAAGAAGAGGGGAAAGGGGAAAGGAAAAGGGAAAGAAGAGGGGAAAGGGGAAAGGAAAAGGGAAAGGAAATGGGAAAGGAAAGGGGAAAGAAAAGACTGCAAAAAGAACCTACAGCATAGAATTCCAGCTGCCCTAAGAGCCTGATGATCAAACAGCCCAAGTGATTTGGGCCCAAGATGGACAACAAGCCCTCATCTGGCACTTGTCAAATCTCATGCAGGCTGGCAAAGGGACAAATCCCTTTGGAAAAGGTTTCCTTGCCCTCAGCTGGGTGGAGAATTCACCATTCCAATTTTCACAGCTATGTGCAATGCAGGGAGCAGAAAGGATTGACTGGCCATGTATTAAGAACCACTCACAGGTGTACACTGATGTACACACACGTACGTCATTCACACTGTGCTCAGATGAGAATGACTTCAGCTTCTCCACAAGAAACAGAAGAGCTACAGGGACAATCCCCTAGAAGAAATGTAGGCTGAAGTTTGCTTTTCTCCTACACAGAAGCTTCCTGAGCTTCTACAATGGGAATCATGAGGCTCTCCAGCTACCAGTGACCGCTGTGACTCTTTCCATCCTCACGCTGCAAGCAGGCTGAAATAGCTACTGGAGACACAACTGTGGACCTTAGCAGAAGGAAGGAACTACCTCTGCAACACAAACATGTTTTCTCTCCCCCCTGCTTCTTTTTCCCCATAAATACTCCATTTTACCTGACTTGCAAATGGGAGACTTGCGGCATTTGACATTTCCTCTCAGAGCTTTTCTGTAAGAGCCAGATAAAGAGATAAGTTGGAAATGTTTTCCCTCTGACACTAAACTATTCCACTCGCCGGCTTGCCTTCTTTTCACCACGAGACTGTATACATACTGAAGTGAACTCTGACAAACGGCAGTGCCAAAATGCTCAGTGAGCCTGAAAGTGTTCTCTAGGTGTAAATAACAATGATTTGAGCTAAGTGGAGGTTCTCATTCTATTGGATCACAGAGACCTTTCATAACTGAGCCTCTGCAGCTCCTGTTTAAATGCAGCCTTTTGAAACACGGACTGTTAAGCCAGGCAAGGCTGAATTACAGATGTGTTAGAACAATGCATTATACTCCAAATGTGGAATATCAGAGACAGCCTTTGCTGGGAAACAGGAGTTTTCATACTTCACAGATTGCTGTGTGCCTATTATTACACGGAACACTGATTCAGGAGGAGGATCAATTCCTAACGTGCACATTTAACACAGAAACTCAAGAGAGAAGCAATCTTCAGTGTTTAAATACTTACAATTGTCTCCACAGTGCTAAGGATGTTAACAGTGGAACAGCTTTAGATGGCCTCATCTTTTGCTTTGGTTTATGAAAAGAAATATAACCCATCCTGACTAAAAAATACAGTTTTCCATATGGATTTGCATCATCCACCCACGACTGACTGGGACGTTCTGAGAATCCCTATTAATAAAACGACGTACAACCTGCCCTTCAACTAAAGGTGCATTCAAACGGATTCACGGAGTAAGGAAGGTCTTGGCACTTTCACCTGAGTTTATAAAATGAATCATTAGGTCTAGAGTCTGAACTTCCCATAAATTCCCACTTTTTTATTACAAAATTCCCATATGACTTCCCTTGTTGTACAAATTCTATGTGAATTCCAGTCAGTTTTGCTGATGCTTCTGTTATTTTCAAACCTGGGCAAATATTCTTTCCTCTTCTGCATGGAAGAGACTTGTAGTGGGAATTTTCAGTGTTTTTAAAGGATTTTATGTATCTGGGATCTGTGCTGACACGCTGCAATTTCCTAGGAAATGTCTGAAATAATCCAGTGCTGAAAACACGTATTCCACTTGACTTTAGAGCTATAGCTTTCACAATGTGGATTAGCTCTAATGCCAACGTGTGCTCCTGCTGTCAATTCAAATCCTAAGTGCTGGGTATTGGTTTTGTACTGTGGTTTGTTAGCAGATAGATTAAATCTTCTATTTTCCTTTCAGATTTAATCCTGCAATGGGACAGGTTTTAGATGGAAATGGCAGGAAAGATTTTATGAGCTAGGAAAATGCAGCTCTTGATGCTTCTCTCTACAGGGAGGTTTACCTGATGCCTCCCAAAGGTTCCCACTTCTTCCTCAGCCCCACATGGCTCACAAAACACTATTTAAAGCTAGTTTGTTGCTTAGAAAGGGGGTAATTAACTATAGGCCATCCCACCAAAGCAAAGAAATCCATTCAAAGTGGTGGTGTGCAGCCTTGTGTGATGCTTGCAGGTACACTGGCTGTAAGAGAACTACACCTCAGACCAAACAGACCCATTTCAGTTTGGTTTTCCCTGCCAGCCTTCCCTTATAAGGGATTCCCTTTATAAATCACTCATCCCAGCCCAGCCAAAGACTGCTAAATATTTACACCAAGTGACACACAGCACCGTGGTGAGAAGCTACATGTAGAAAGCTTGGGGGAGAAGATTTAAGGCTGTTCTGTCTCTTGTGTGGTTTATGGCAATAGCAAAGTCTGGTGAAGCCAGGACCAGGGACTTGGTTTTGCAGCTTTATGTCAGCTTTAGCATCCATGCAACTACCACACTTGTTTCACAGTGAAGATTTTGCTTTACTCTATTAATAAAGGGAAAACATGACGATCTTTCTTCACAGGAAATGAAAAGCAACAAGTAAGCAAATCCTTTCATCACCTCCATTCTTCTACAGCACCTGAACCTTCAGGCACTGACTGTACTTTGATCACCGCCGAGAAGTAGATGTAGAACAACTAAACATAGTGGGATTAAGGCTGGAGAGGGTAATTATACAGCACAGCAGAACAGTCTGCACACCATACTGGTACATACCGATCATCATCATCTGCGTGAGCGTTCGTGCCAGAGGTACTTTGGAGTGTGGGTAGTCCCTCCGTGACGCCCTCATCTATTGAGCCTAGGCAAAGAAAAGAGATGGATTCAACGCAAGGAAGTGTTCAAAAAGGGTCAGAGGGGCAGGTGAATACACATTTGTTTTCCCAAATGGTGTAAGATCCTAAAATTGTCCTGGAAAATCATTTAGGAAACCCAGAGGAAACATGTTCCAAAGGCACTCCTCCGCACAGATTATATAGGACATGGACAACTCAAAGGGCAAATATTTGGCACACCTAGAACAGAAGCTATGTTAAACAGAGCCAGAGTTTTCCAAACACATCCAGGGCTAGCACTGTAAAGCAGGAATTTCATCAGTATTCAAGGCTTCTTGAGCAATAAAGTTCAATCCTGTTACACTACAGTGTGTTCCAGACCTTCCATACGTATATCTGTTGATAATGCCTTCATTTATTGGTAAGATGCTTAAGAGAGAAAGAGCCCCATGAGACATTAGAAATGCAACACAAAAGAGACCAAACATCTGTTTGTAAGAGAAATGTACACACAAAACCATTCCAGGGCTCTGCTCAGGGCACCAACAGTCAAGCAAAGGTAGCTCAAGTGGGTTTTGGAAATGGAATCTAAGGTAAATGCAGCACTAAACCAAAACTACCTCATTACCTGAAGAGGCTGTGGCTCAGATGGGCCTCCCTCTGGTGCTGAACCCTTGCTTAGGTGTATCAAGCAAGGTTGGTTTGGCCTGATGCCACCACAACAGGGAGGGAAGTTGGCAGTACAGTGCTAAAACAATGCTGAGAACTGCTACCCACCCCTGCAATCATACCCCTTAAGTAGAAGAATACCCTGGGCTGCATCAAAAGCAGTGTGACCAGCAGGTTGAAGGAGGTGATCCTGACCCTCTGCTCTGGTGAGACCCCACTTGAAGCACTGAGTGCAGGTCTGGTGTCCTCAGCATCAGAAGGACATGGAGCTGTTGGAGCAAAGGCAGAGGAGGCCACGGGGATGGCTCAGGGGCTGGAGCACCTCCTGCATGGAGCCAGGCTGAGAACATTGGGGCTGTTCAGCCTGGAAAAGAGAAGCTGCGTGGAGACCTCAGAGCAGCTTCCAGTGTCTGAAGGGGGCTACAAGGATGCTGGAGAGGGGCTCTGCATCAGGGACTGTAGGGATAGGACAAGGGGTGATGGGTTCAAACTGAAACAGAAGTTCAGGTTAGAGATAAGGCAGAAGTTCTTCCCTGTGAGGGTGCTGAGGCGCTGGCACAGGGTGCCCAGAGAAGTGGTGCAGACTCCCAAAGAGCTGTCCCTCTAAAGGACAGTGTGTTCTATGAAACCTTCCTGAAGTGAACTATCATTGCCCTTACGTGATGGGCTGGTGATGGGAGGAAACTGCATCTCTGGCAGAGATTTCTACTCAGAATAACACCAGCAGCATCAAAATGTTTAATTCTGGAGTGAGCTAACAAACTGTATTTGGGGAATTCAGCACCATTGCAAACTATAACATTACAAAAGCCAATCCCATTCTGCTTTATCCTTCTTGCTCTCGCAATACTTCACTGAAAAACACACCAAATTGCTCTTAGGATTAATTTCATGCCTTCCCTTCTCAAATGGAAACAGTGTTAATGAGTTAGGAAAATCTCTTCTCAGACATATCTATTGTTGTAACCACAATGACTTATTTATCAGGGCCTCGCTTCATGTCTCCTTCCATCTTAGGAAGTGCTTCCAAACAGAATAAATTGCAAATGAACAATCCTTGAAATGGCCCAAATTGTGAATAAGAGCTTTTTGCACCATCAGAAGGAGAGGCAGGAATGCTTTTCTAAATGCACTATAAAACACTGAGATAAATATATGCAATTATAGGAGGAAAATATGTTCAGGGAAGAGAAAGCGGTACTTGAATGTATCTTGCTGCCTGCATTTACTGTTCTTCTATTGCTGCATAAGGAAATACATCTTTGGGAGGTAAAAAGTGCTTTCTAGCTACATCATATATCAGGTACATAAGAACTGTGCTAATAAGTAAGAGTCTTGTTCCTCTTTGTAGCTAAATGTGAATAAAAGCTATGCTGAGGATGGTTAACAGTGTTATGCAGAGACCATTAAATACGAATTCAAAGACAAAGACAAAACCAGATTTGGACTTTGGAGACTTTGGCCCAACACATTTCTTCTCTCTGCAGCCATTCTAAAGGAGAACATGGTGTAATAACATGCTCAACAGCAGATTTAGGTTTAGACATTATCATCACTACAGCCAAGATCCTTTGCCCTGTGCCACACAAGTGGTCAGGTATGTGACCATGGTGGTATAAAATCTACAGTCACAGAAACACAGAATCCCAGACTGGTTTGTGTTGGAAGGGACCTTAAAGCTCATCCAGTTCCATGGCCACAGGCAGGGATGCCTTCCACTAGAGCAGCTTGCTCCAAGCTCCTGTGTCCAACCTGACCTTGAACACTGCCAGGGATGGGGCAGCCACAGCTTCTCTGGGCACCCTGTGCCAGTGCCTCTCCAGGCTGAACAGCCCCAATGTTCTCAGCCTGGCTCCATATGGGAAGTGCTCCAGCCCTTGCTCATCCTCGTGGCCTCCCCTGGACTTGCTCCAGCAGCTCCATGTCCTTCTGATGCTGGGGACACCAGAACTGCACACAGTGCTGCAAGTGGGGTCTCACCAGAGCAGAACAGGAAAAAGGAGATGGAAAACTATCCCAAAGAACATGTGCCCTCAAAACAGACCCCTGTTGAGCTCAGATGTGATGTGCAGAGTCACCTGTCAACTGAAATCATCTCAGGCCCTTCCGAAGTTCCAGCTCTAAGGAGTTAAAACCTATCCTTGACCAAGGACCACTTTTCCTGGAGACTTCCCAGCAGAGTTTTTAATCTATGTACTATTTTGGCAACCTACTTCAAGAGTTATATTTAAACTGATATTAAGTTTGCTTGGCAGAAAGAAAGAGCCTTATCTCCAGCAAATAAACCATTTTCCATCTAAAATACCAACACGTGAGCTATACAAACTGAGGAACAAACCCAACACCATAAAGTCTTGGATGGAAAATACATGCATTACTTTTTAGTGACTAGAGTAGTTTACCAACACGGATTCTATATTGCAACCCTGCAATAGTCACACTGATGGGTTTAGTTCCTTTAGAAGAGGCCCAGTGTTATGCTGACCAAACTAAACATATAATAACATAGGCTGTATTTATGTGTTTTGTTGTCATTTATTTACCTAACTGAAGCAGCCTTTCATGTATACATTATTCAAATGAAGCAGGCTACTGTATGTGCCATTCTTGCCCTCTTCAAACAAACCAGGCTTCATTAAACATCTCAGAGCAAACAAACTACCCAGCACAGGTCAAGCCACTGAACTGAAAGCAAAAGAGCTGATTTGAGCCAAATCTGGGTAATTAAACTAGAAATAGTGCAAAACCTCTGACTTCCTAAAAGCCATTCAATGCATTCTGTGCAGAGAGGAAAGGAAGGGGCTGTTACAGTATCCTTGAAGTATTAGCTATTAATACACAGCTGGAAGAACCCAAAACTGGCTTCAAATTGTCTTTCATGGAAAAAAAGAAGGTTTCTCTCAGCAGTTGGCAGTATTTGAAGATGCAACTTGAGACCCAAATCCCACAGAAATGGAAAGATTCTCAGTATTAAGACTGTGGTTTTGCTTCTGTCTGGGGCATTAAGATGACAGTGTTCCATCACTCACTCTGCAAATCTTCTTACAAAGGCTCTCGCTGTCGTGCTTAGACCAG
The DNA here is from genome assembly GCF_028554395.1 of Pezoporus wallicus. Classification (NCBI taxonomy): domain Eukaryota; kingdom Metazoa; phylum Chordata; class Aves; order Psittaciformes; family Psittacidae; genus Pezoporus; species Pezoporus wallicus. The sequence goes on along the minus strand of NW_026635084.1, from coordinate 16,661 downwards.
ATTTCATGTCCCATTCTATCCCTCTGTGGCTACACCCACAAGTCTCTCAGATTTGGTGTGGCAGCTCAGTTGAGATCATGCCTTTTAGAATCCCAGCCTGGTTTGAGTTGGAAGGGTCCTTGAAGCTCATCCAGTTCCAACCCCTGCCATGGGCAGGGACACCTTCCACTAGAGCAGCTTGCTCCATGCCCCGTCCTTGAACACTGCCAGGGATGGGGCAGCCACAACTTCTCTGGGCGCCCAGTTTACAGTAAAGAACTTCTTCCCTACATCTAACCTAAATCTCTCCTGTTGAAGTTTAAACCCATCACCCCTTGTCCTATTGCTACAGTCCCCAGTTTGATACTAATAAAACCAGAATCATTTCCCCCAGTTGACCAACTAGAGGCGAAAAGGGGTTCTCCATCTCTACTGAATAAGGCTTCCCTTTCATAGTTGCCTTTTGCAAAGTTGAAGAGCTCCAAATCCCATCCCACATCAGGGTTTATATGTAACATTTCATAAAACAGGGAAAAAACCAGGCAGTTTCCCAAATGTAAAGCAGGAAAAAAAATACAAAGCAGTGTTATTAAGTGCACATATGCCTATTTGTACACGTATCTAACCCCAGAGATGCTCATACCTATAGAGGAAGACTGTGGGCTGATCAGAAGATCCTCCTGCACTTGTTCACTTCCTGGGACTGTCTGTTGATCGCTTAGGGAGCTCTGGGATGCGCTAACAGGCTGTGATACTTCCTCATGAACCTCCTCATCACTTAACCTTTCCACTTTGACACGCACGTCTTCCTCAATGACCAGGGGAGAACTGGCTTTTGTGCTCTCACAAGTCACATAATCTGTAATTCTCCTGTTGGCCTCGGAGGGCCCAGGCATTTCCAAAGTCCTCGAGTTCTCCGCCTGCTTCACCTTCTCAGACTGGAGTCTTCGATCAATTCCAAAAGGAAAAGTCCAGGGGAAAGCTAGGGATGAGTCCACGGGCTGATTTCTGGACTCTGGGTAAGAAGTTGAAGGATTCAGCACTTGGGGGGAACTTGTTTGTGTGTTACACTTAATGGGGCTCTCTGGGGACATCACGATGTAGCTTTTGCGCTTCCTCCGCGACTCGCGGCACACGGGGATGGTCCTTTCCACCACGCTGCACTCGGAGGACACAGGAGAAAGGCTGCCATCCCGAGAGGTGAAATTGCAGTTTGCACTGCTCTCCTGCCCTGCATCCAGCACCTTCTCCTGCTGGCTGTTGGGAGTATTCCAGAGAATGCTGGACTTCATGAACTCGGAGCACGTGCTAGCCACGCTGAACATCTGCATGTAGCTGGCTGCAGCCAACACGTCGATGATGTTCTCCGTGTTAATAGACAGCGTTGCTGTGTAAGCATATTCCAGGAGAGGGATAAATCCAGTCACCGTCACGTGGTGCAGGTCTAACACGCTCTTGCTCTCATCTTCTGCTTGGCCAACGAGCTTGGAGCGGAAGAAATCACTGCAGGCTGCCAAAACCACCTTGTGAGCCCGGAAGATCTTGTCCTGGACGCGGATGGTGATGTCGCAGAAGTGGCCGTCGTTGCGGAGCATGTTGAGCTTGCCCAGCATCTCCTGGCTGTGCGCAGGGGAGTTGTGAGTGAAGGTTTTCACACCCATCTTTCCACCGCTCTGCTAGAGTTCTTGCCACATACGAGAGACCACGGGTATCCTGGAACAAAGAGGAGAGGCGTCATTTTCATCTCTGAAAGCACAAGGGCCTTCAGGATGATAAGAACCCACGAAGAAAATCCAGGCAAATCCACTCAGGTCAGCGTTTTCTTGGACCCACACATTGTGCAATGGAATATCTCTATGGAAATGCAACGACACACGTGTCATTTCCAAAACCACAGAGCAAACTCACCCATTTTAGCTTTGCAGTTTATCATAGAATTAACCGGGGAAAGACCTTTAAGGTCATCGACTCTAACCATCGCCCCACTAATAGCATCCTTCACATTTCTGCTACTGCCTGCTGAAAACACAGTTTAAGGAAACAAAAAATGCTAAAAAAGCCTTTCTGAAGCTATCAGCTGTGTAAAAAAAAACCCTGTATTTTTATTTTCTGGGCCCAGGAATGGTTCTTAAACGTGACAGATTTTGCTGAATGATTCCTTCAAGCGGAAAAGACATTAGGCTGGGTGCATTTCCAAGCATGCAGGAGCAGGCAAAGCTCCCAGAGAAGGTATTTCATAGCAGAAAAGCTTTAGAGAAACTACAGCATGAATCTGCTGAGGGCAGAGTTCAAGCTGGTAAACATAAAACAACAGTTGCCAGGAGCTCTGCTTTGCTGCTGTAGTGCAGGTACTGGTTGCCTAAAGCCGCTTTTATTAACTGGTTCTGGACTAGGATGAGAAGTTATTGAACATTCCTTCCACAACACACTGGGTTATAAGCCTCCAAGGGAAGTTGAAATCAAATACACACAAATTGATTTGATATATGTGATGAATAAGACAAGGAGGGCAACTGCTTTCTCCTGAAAAATACATAACTGCCTTCTTGCGGGAGCAAACATGCTTTGTGTGCTGAAGAAGGGAGTGTGCACCTCACACTGTCTGCAACTTTGAAGGCTGCTGCAGCAGCATCTGAGAGCTAAATGTCTCTGATTTGAGGAGGATGAAGCTGATCCACAGCTCCCTCCCTCTGCAACATGGTGCCAAGCTCTGTCCAGACATGCCCTGCCCCTGCCTGGAACCTCTGCTGTCACCAAGGCTGTCTCTACTTGCGGAAAGCAGAGCATCTCCCAACAAGGAGAACCAGCTCCTGGGTCTCCTCCAGTTATTTCTGGCTTATTTCCCTGTAAAGGAAACAAAAGCCATCAGGTTTCACCTTCTTAAGCCCCCTGCCAAGCTGCCAGGAGGAATCTCCTGTGTTCCACATGACTCCCACAACTAACATGCTAGAGAAATACCATCTCAGGAAAGCTGCTGGTTAAACATCAGCAACAGAGTTGGATGTGATTATATCCAGGAGTCAGCCAACTGCTTCACATCATCCTTCTCCTTTCCCTTACACGTACACAGGCACACACCACGCTTGCAAATGGAGCTTCGCAGATACAAAGAGCACTGCAAGTTTGGAACAACTCACCCAAATCTCTCCAGTCTTAGCTCACATTTAAATGGCAGCTGTCAGAGTCTACCCTTGTTCTACAGACATCACTTGGCTGCTTCTGGTTCCTATGATTTCACTTTTGATACTGCAAACCCCTTCAGAGGAAAAACATCTCTTGAAGAGAACAGATTAACCAGGAGTTAATACATGTAAAGTCTGAGTGAAACTGTAAGGGCCCATTTGGATTTAAAATGCACCTTCAGACTCCTGCAGAGGAACAAGTTAAGAGCAAGCAAAACACTTCCCTTTGGTGAAAGAAAACATATCAACCTCAAGAGGCAGCTGAAGATCCAGCCTGCTTGTTCTGCAGCATGAATCAAATGAAAAGCGTATTTCATTGATCTCAGAGCAAAACCCTATGGTAAAATCTTAAACAGCATATTCCAAACTGGCCTTGGGATACCCCTCCTTCTGAATTCCCAGTTGCTGCAGCAGCTCCTTGGTGCATCAGAAGTGCAGAGAACTTCTGTTAGCAACCAGCTACAAAAAGAATAATACATTTGCAAGGATTATCTGTATATCTGGTACTTAGATCTAGTACCAACACCTAGTTATAAACAAGGAGAAAAGCCTATGCTTGTAAGTCTTATATGCCCAGAAGACAAACCCATCTTCCTTCTCTCTCCATCTGAATGAGTAATGCTCATCCTTCTAAGTGTGACAGCTCTATTCTGCTACCCTGCTCTGAACCATCCCTTGTTTTGCTTCCTTCCTGCCCCCCTCTCCTGGCTTCCTTTCCCCTTCTTTCATCTTTTTGCTTCCTTGCCCTTGATCTGGTTACAGAATTTAACATAAAGTAGCAGATGTCAGTGATGTGCAATAAATGCATGTAGATTTATTACAGGAGCAGTGAGCCTGCCACCAATGTGGGACATGGCTCTGTACAGCCACTTCTGTACAACAGCCTTCCCCTCACTGCACTGACACCATTCAAACAAAGGGCTCCTACAGAGGTTTTAGTGAGGTCCTAAGAACATCCAGTGGTTTTAGAAGGTGATTTCAACAATATGGACGCATTTCCCACATGGAAAGATGAGCCTGCTAAAGCTCAGGCAGGTTATAAAATGGTTCAATTCTCCTTGTTAATCTTTAAGGGCACTTTTACAGCTGTGCTAAGTCACAGTGACCAAAGAGGGTAAAGGGCTGGAACGTTCCAACTTCACCTCGAGTCCAGCACCTCTGGATCATCACCAGTCTGAACTGATGTTGTCACGTCTCATTACCAGTTATGAGCTAGTCTGTGACAGCAGCTCTTAGACTGTAAGATACAGGGTGAAACAGGAGTGGTTAGAGAACCATAAACCAGAACCAAATATACACAGTAGCTTGGGGTGTGGAGACCAAGGTGCACACTAAGTGATAAGCAGGTTGGAGCTGGAAAGGCTGCTCCTCTTCGAGTCACAAACCATCAGTGATTCCCCTAAGCAGGGACTGGGGTTGGGATCAAACTTGCTTTCCCTTCCCAGCTACTGGAAGCACGCTCCTCCTCGCACAGTCCCCACACACACACACTTATATGCAACTCATCAGAACAGTTCAAGGTAACTCAGCTCATTCTTCCTGGGTTTGAGTCATGGTCCCTATGATAATCTTGGGGTTTTCCTTTGGGAGAGCCAGTGAATCAAACCCCCAAAGCTGTTTCTCACTCAGCTATAACCATTTTACATCAGAAGTGAGGGATTTTTTTAGCATCACAAAACTGCCATCACACAGCACTCACTTTTCTGAATACTAAACCCAACACTCTTCAGACATGTAAATACCCCATTGGCTTTAGTGCCCAGAGAGCTTAGGGAACTCCCACCCTCATGCTCACCAATCCCTGAGCTGTGAAGCCATGGTGTAAATCACACCACCAACCATCTTTTTTAACCCAGGCCAGTCACTGGACACTGGTTACAGCACCCATCAGGGTGCTGAGGCACTGGAACACCCAGAGAAGCTGTGGCTGCCCCATCCCTGGCAGTGTTCAAGGCCAGGTTGGACACAGGAGCTCGGAGCAAGCTGCTCTACTGGAAGGTGTCCCTGCCCGTGGCAAGGCTTGGAACTGGATGAGCTTTAAGGTCCCTTCCAACCCAAACCAGTCTGGGATTCTATGAAACAAAAGCAGCAGCCTGGGCACAGGCAAATATTCCATAGGGATAAATGTATGACTTTATTAGCTGGCCTAATAAAAGGTCCAATCTCACACTACAGATCTTGCCTGGTTTCACTTGCTACAACTGCTGCTGGGAGCTGCGCCACGCTGTTCTCTCTTCAAAGGACACAGCAGCGCCTTCTAAACTCTGTTTAAAGCCATGTTTTCAGTCAGGTCAGCAAACCTGGTTTGAACTCAGCCCCCCACTGCCAAGCCTGACAGGAGGGTTTGGGGATTTACGAAGAAGAGAAGGCAAACAGGAGGTTTCTGGGCTCAAAATGACGTCAATGTGCAGTGTGCGCTTTGGTGGGGTGGCATGTGAGGAATGCAAACCTGTAACCTTTAACTGCAGTGGGTGGCTGGCCCAGGGAAATGAAGCATCCAGATAAGCATGCAGGGTTTCAGCACTTCAATTTCCTCTAGGACAATGTGCTTCCCACTGCAAGTGTACAAAGGAGCTTGTGTCACCTTAGGGTAAAACCTGAAGCAGATGCTGAGCTGCAGTCTATACAGGAGGCTGAGGTGATATTACACAGGAGAGCATTCAGTACTGGGGCTGGGCTGGGTCTGTTGGTTTGGGAACCAGTGCTCCAAGCCACTGAACTTGCTTCCATGGTACCTCCCCTCCAAGCTTTTCCAAAGAGGACAATTTTCAGGCATTTTCTGCTTTAAGGGGTTTAAGGAGGGGGGGGGGGGTTGCTCTTGGACAGCCCTCCAAGAAGGCTTCTGTCTGCCCAGCAAAGAATCACTGGTAAGTAACTGGAGAACTGCACTTGGGAGCTGCAGTGGTAGAGCAATTTCATGTAGCAAGCTGAGGACTGGGAATGCTGCAATCCATCTATTTCTTGTGAGCAGCAATATTCCCCTTCACAGCAGAAGCCACATAAATGTGTGTGGTGTGCTATTCCCATGTACTCCAGAAGTTCTGCACTGGATAAGGCCATTTATTTTGTTAAAACTGGGGATTTGGCACTTCTCATCTGACAGAGCTTTTGAGACTGCTGACTGCATCTACCAGTAGTGGCACTTGCAAAAAGCATTTAACCTCTTTGTACCCAGGCCTCTGTTTCGTATTCCCAGCAGCACACCTCTTAAATTGCCCCAAAACTAAACCCTATGGTAACAGAAAGCAGAAGTTTAAACTAATATGCCATGAGAGAAAGGAAGATGTGTGAGGGCATGGCCAAGTCCTAGGATGCAGCTACACCACTCACATTAGCACTGCAACCCAAAACATCAATCTTTAATGTGGACAGGAAAAGAGTGACTCAGATGATGGAAAAGGGAATTGACATGATGCAAATCTGGAAGGTGGAGTCGAAGCTCAGAGCTGGTGAAAGCACTGAGACAAGTAGTGGGGTGCCAAAACCAGCAATTCACTCTACCAGATGCTTTTATTGTCAATGGAGATGGTCAGCTGCAACAGGAAGGAGAAAATATTCACATATACATTAGAAAGGAAGGTTCAGGGCAAATTCTGCAGACTTATTTCCCCTCACATAAGAGTACTGACTATCTTGTACTCCTTTTCAGCTGTGTGTTGAATACAGAGGAAGCTGATACCCCCCCTCTTTGAGATGCCACTTATCACCCCTGCAGTACATTAATCATCTATTCTGGCTTTCTGTTTTAACTCTAACCAGCATCAAGGTGTAAGCTTTTGGTCCGAAACGAACCTGAACGTACCAAACTCGAGCTCTCCACATGCTGGAACATGTCAGCTGCTCAGTGGTGAAGAGAAGTGGTATGCACCAGGTATGAGGCTAAAGAAAGAGCTCCAATTCCTGTGCAAACTCCTGAAAACAGTTACACAAAAATGACAAATATCTGCTCAGTTTTTGGCAGGATGAGCCCAGGGCCTGCTCAGGAAATCATCCTCATGCATCACCTCGAAGTGGGGTCCCGAGTTTTGAGTGAATAGTGTGCTTCTGGCTCTCCCAAACTTCAGCAGCACGTCCCTCAACTGCCACTTGCCCTCCTGGCACACAGGGTGAGAGACACATCCACCCTCTTGACTCAGAGCTGGCCTGAGCAGAACTGAAGGGGCCTGTGCAAGAGGCCAAAGCAGCTTGTTAAAAACCCATAATACCAAATTCCCACTGGGAGGATGGCAAAGGTGCTGTCCTTGCAATCCACTTCTGCGCGTGCCTGTTACTTGATTTCATAGAACCACAGAATCCCAGACTGGTTTGGGTTGGAAGGGACCTTAAATCTCACCCCCTTGAACACTGCCAGGGATGGGGCAGCCACAGCTTCTCTGGGCACCCTGTGCCAGCGCCTCAGCACCCTCACAGGGAAGAACTTCTGCCTAAGAGCTCTTTCAATCTCCCCTCTGGCAGCTACTGCATGTCTACTACATTTATTTTAGGATATTAAAACCAACCCAAACCATACCACAGAGCTGCTGAACTGTGAGACCATCAGAAAGACAGACTTGTAAACCATGAGTTAATCCATCACTGTTTTTCAGGAGCTGTTGTTTCACACACCTAATGTGAAGCTCAACGTGTCTTAGGGATTTTTGGGCTGTTTTCCTGATTAGTCATTTGCATGGAAATGAAGATGTAAGAATTCAGCAGTCGTGTTCTGACAGCGTGGCAGGAGGTATTAAAGAGAGCCTGGCAATATTACAGCATGAAGAGGAGCTTATGTTGGAGCCCAGCACACAGTAGAGGATGGATATTTGTGCCCCCAAACCAAACTGGATCCACAAACCTGCCAGAACGCCCCAGTGATGGAACAGAACAAGACACAGCACTCAACTATCTGGGTCAACACATCTTCCAGCATGTCCTGTGTCTGTTTGAAATCCCCAAACATGTCCTGGAACTCAGAAACCAGCTCTTCCAACCCCTGCATCTGGCCGAATGCACAAGTCATCTGCCTGAGTGTAACAGATTACAGATGCCAAGGCCACATGCAGTAACTGCACCAGCAGCCACATCCTTGCAGCAGACTCTTGTGCAGCTCTGGCTTGTCATTTCCTCATCAAAGTGACACGTCTAGATTTATTCTTGTCCTGTTTATATGGTCAACAGATGCGACTGAACTCATAGTGGCAAGAGAATTGAATCCTAATGTAAACCTTTCTTTCTAACTTCAGTTGCAGGAGCTGTCTTAGAGCTGGAATTCAAGCCATACACAGTGAAATCTAACCTGCTAAATGGTCACGCTGGCTCCCGGGCAGCACCAATAGTCTGCACAGTGTTGGAAACAGCCATGGCCAACAGCAAGCCCTGCTGAGTGATGGGAGAAGCTGAGAGCTGACAACAGCTTGTGCCCCAAAATGCTTGGGAACCACTGGCAGACAACAGAGAGCTCTGTCTGAAGGCACGGAGTGTGCTAGATGAATCCAGCCAGAAGATTAAAGCATAGCTACAACACCCAACCTAGATAAAGCTTGCAGATTAAGATCACGCTGTAGGCATGTAAAACACGTTACCACTCCTTTCGTTAGAAGTCAACCTAAAGCTGTTTCTTTCCATCATTCTGCTGTGATTACGACCAAGCTTTCAGTCTCAAGGTGCTGGTGTACCAGGAGAAGAAGCAGGAGTGTTCAAAGATTGTCTCCTTTTGTGGTAGGCACCTGCCAGTAAGCTTGGCAACATCAACGCTGTTATTTCCATCACTCAAATATTTAGTGCAGGAGCTCTGACTGTTTAGAAATATAGCTGTTTTGATCTCTCCAAGATAGATGATTATAGGTGTTGGTATACAAGTGCAGCAATGTGGCTAAATGAAAACAAGCTAAAGAAAAGAGGAAGAAAACAAACAGACAACGGGACAGCACCTGTGTTTACTGAGCATTAAGGGTGTAAAGCTGCCTGGAGAATGCGTTTTCGAGGGAAGAAAAAGCAATGCCACCTACGATGAGAACTTCATTACAGTGTTTGAGTAACATGGCATCAGTTATTAGTGAAAACAAGGAGATGAACAGACAAAGTGAAGCTAAGGAGCTGGCTGAAAAGAAGTCATTCGTGTACTTGAAATAATCTGAAGCATTTACCTCTCAAGTGCCATGAGGACTTGTCTTAGCCATGATCTCCCAATGCTTCCAGAGAGACACTGGCTCAGAAAATGCTGATGGAAAGGTTAAGATGTATTGTCAGCACAACGCAGAGACAAATGACTGAGAACTGCAGGCCTAGGAACAGAATGAAATTCATGGGAAATCCAAGAGTATGGAATTAAAGCCTCAATATTATACATTAGGAAGCAAATAACGGACTTGGGCTAGAACCTGGAAGCTAAGCGAGTTAAAAGGGACTTTGGAGCAAGATCTCCACATGATTAAATTCAAACTGAAAGGCCCACAGACAACCCAATTATTTGAACACCCCATGCTTTGGTCAGGGATTTGCCAACATTCATTTTAACCTCCTGAAAGGCTCCCAAGAGAGTGCAGCTCCCTCTTAACATGCCTCTAAAGTAAAGTATACTCAGACCTTTACAGAGCAGTTGACTTCACCAGGTGATGTTTCAGCTGGGAACATGTACCAGCTCGAAGCGATAGGGCACACATTAAGTGTGCTGATCAGCAAGGCAGCACCTCTTAATCTTGGGATCTAATTAAAAGAAGAGATTACAATAATCAGGGCAGCTCAGCAGTGTGCGACGTATGTAAATGGTTGCTCTGACGCCACTGATGGCTTCTAATGCAACAGCTAGAAGACAAGATACTTCTTGAATCCAGTTACAGACATATAAAGAAGACAAACATTATTTTCTTAAGACTCTCTATCTTTCTACTTAACTGAGGTTCACGGCTCAAACTAATTCCATGCTTCGTGCAGCAGCTGATCTCTTAAGTAAGATGAGCACCTAAATAAGATCCAGTATCTAAAGTGACTGACAAGAAACCTGGAGAGGGGCTTTGGACAAGGGCCTGTAGGGAATGGCTTTAACCTGCCAGAGGGGAGACTGAGATGAGCTCTTAGGCAGAAGCTCTTCCCTGTGAGGGTGCTGAGGCGCTGGCACAGGGTGCCCAGAGAAGCTGTGGCTGCCCCATCCCTGGCAGTGTTCAAGGCCAGGTTGGACACAGGGGCTTGGAGCAAGCTGCTCCAGTGGAAGGTGTCCCTGCCTGTGGCAGGGGTTGAAACTGGATGAGCTTTAAGGTCCCTTCCTGCCCAAACCAGACTGGGGTTCCATGGTTTATCTGCGGGGAATTTAAAACAGTAACTCTGCACCGTTCCAATGCAAAGCCCTTCAGGAACACTACCAGGTACAATACTCTGGCTACTGTACCCCTAATGACATGGAAGGAACTCCCCGTGTTGTCACAGCCTTCTGCCTGCCCCAAGCCTTGTTTTCCCCAAGAGTTCTCCAAGTTAATTTGCAGCCAGCTCTTTCAGACAACAGAATGTTACCATTCACTGCTTCAAAGGCCCCACATTTAACTTGTTGCCTTTTAGAAGCTGTTGCGTGAAGTACAAACCTTATGTGCCTAATATAGCTTTCACATGCTTGAATAAGCAAAGCAGATAAACACCACCTTCACTTCAAGCTTCTTATCGCAGCAACCTCACATCAGTGTTCCACATACTGCAGAGGCTCTACCACCACGAGCTGTGACTGCTAAAAGGCCTTTTAGAGACTGAATTATGTTTATTCTCATAATACAAATTACTGTGAACTTCACTAGGCAGAATGTATTGAGATGTTTCACAGCAGATTCGCTGCCCTGCAATCTGGGTTGTTCACAAGGTCTCTGAAACAGCACACGATCAAACTATTAGCGGCATTACCAGAGCACTCTGGAGGTGTTTGTGCCATCAAGACAGGAGCAAATCTCGCTTCTTTCAAGTTGTTTTGTTCCTAGAATAAAAGGAACAGGTGAATTCATAGTCCCCTTCATATCCTCACGTAGGCAAGTGCCACAGAATGTAATCAGATTATGGATTGATGCGTTAGCTCCCTGAGGCACACATGCAAATTCAACCACTCTTTCCACGACAGTGCTCATGCATAATTTTTATGTGATCCTCACGGCTCCTTTGCACTTTCACTCTGTGCAAAGCCAGGTTAAATCTTTCCCAAACTTCTCAGTGTGGAAAAGCCCTTCCCTCGCTAAAAAGTGAGGCTTTGGGTTTATAGCCTTTGGTCTTTAACAGCAGTACAAACAAATGACACAAAACCAAACCCAGCTGAACATTAAACTCTTTCAAGTACTGCAAATGGCCAAAAACCATCCATAAAGTGCTTTCATTTGTCACATGGCAGCAACTTTCCCGATTAAACTAACTCCAGAAAGCTGTTTCTCCTAGTTTTACCATGGCTACCCAGAGAATTTCAGTGTTCCCTTTCAGCACTGCAAGTGCAGCAACACAAACAAAGGAACAATACACACCAAAACCACTACTCAAGCCCACTTCCCACATCAGTTACAGCAGCAAAAACCTCTAAGCCCGTTTTGATGGGACCACGTGAATGAAATCTCCAGGAAGATGGCATGGGATTTGTATCTGCAGACCAAAATACATAGGATTTTCCTAGTAGCATCACTGCATTAGAGCCATGAAGGACTCAGAAGGCAGAAAACTTCATCTGTGCTTCCTCACACGTGCATTTCTCCATTTCTTCCGAGACAAAACCAGGGCCTAAACGCCCCAACAGCAACCAAAGTGAAGGATCCCCTCCTCTCTGCTGTGCCTCCTACCTTATGTGCACAAGGCTTTCATTTTTGTCACTTGGAAATGACAAACCTGTCTCCTCATTTTCCAGAAACAAACGACTGTAACTGCGTATCACCATCATTAGGTTGGTGACAGCCAAATCTGGCTAAGTGCTAGTTTTTACTAGTTCAGCACAAAGCTTACCTGTCAACCCATGCATTGTTTGAAGTATTCAGGTTTATGACAAAAAAAAAAAAAAATGACAGCTTCCCTTCTCTCACTTTTATTTTGGATGAGCAAGGAAGTGTTATACAGCAGTGAAATCCACAGTAAATGGGTCTTCCCCAAGTCCAAAGCAATTCTTACATCTCCCTTAAGCACAGGGCTAGTCTCATTACCCCCCAAAGTGCTGGAAGCCTGCACTGCCAAGCAACACCAGTGCAGAACCTGTGTAAAGAGCAAAGGGGAGAGATAAAGGCAAAGTCACACACCCTGTACAACGTGAAGAGGAGAAAAGGCAGTGCTGCTCCAGACAGTGTGGACGGCAGCCAGCTCAAGGTGTCACAGACACATAAACAAGCAGCCACCTTTCCAACGGAAGCAGCTACAAAGCATCCTGAGCAAGTCGAAGCAAGGCAGGAATGTGGTTGTGTCATCACCCTTTTAGCCCTTTATGTTGCTAATGACTTCTGCAGATAAACTTCAGTGCCTAAAAGGAGCTCTTCCTGGCCCTGAAAACTCAAAATCCTTGTATTCACCCACAAACCACCTGATCAGGTGAGCAGCAACTACCTGATCCTCCCCTCGTATGGCCAAACCTGGACTGGCAGAGTTATATCCATGGATCAGGCTGGGGCTCCGGGCAGTTTAATGGGTTTTCTTTCAACCTTTAGTGTCTTCACTAACATTGCACAGAAACTTCCCAGAGGAGGTCTTTCTTTCTGGGGTATTTACCCACTGAAAAAAGGCACTGAAAGAAAACTGCTGAAACTCTTCGACCTGCAGAGCTTCAACACTACATAAGTATCTGTCCCCAACACCCACTAACCCACCAGTGATTCCCAAACACACTAGTGGTTGCTAAAGCTCTTGGATCTCCACTTTCATGCTTCCAAAACCTTCCAGGAGGCTGGCAAGAACACACCATAACTTCTTCCACGAAGCAGTCTTGGTAATACCCAAATACATATCAACCACCATCTGTAACTAGATTTATAAACCAAGAACATCTTCAGCATCTCTATTTCCACTAAAACAGCTCTTGCTGCAATGACCACGTTTATTTGTGCTTCTGAATGAGTTACACACAGTAAAGTGTTTATAATGCTATCACAGGTGAGCTACAAAGCGTCCCTTTATTAGAAAGCATCTCTGCTCTGACAAAACCTGCCTGCGTTCAGTGCTCCTGGGTAAAGCAAGCAAGCAATTTGTGGTCAAATCACCTCAGAACAATACGGCAGAGCTCAAAGATGATGTAGAACAGCCTCCACAGGCAGATGTACTAAACAGACTGGGATGATACAGCTTGGGAAAGGACTGAAAAACAACCCAGAGAAAGAACACTGAGAACACAGACGTATAAAACCGCAGATCAGGCGGTGACTGGAAAAAGGTTCTTTCTTCTTTCTCATGCACATCCTTCTCACACAAAAACCAGGAGGCACTCAATGAGGTTCCTATTCATTGGGTTTAAAGAAACAAACCCAAGAGTTCCTCTTGCAAAAACTGTGGGATTTATTGCAGAAGCTACGAGTGTAAAGTGCTCAAAAGGTCTCGGCAAATCCAACAGGCACCACCTACCCTCTAGCCTGGGCCACCTCCAAACCCTTCACCTCATAGGGGAATGACTTCTGTGCTATGTGTGCTCCTCTGTTTGCCCTCTACTTGGAACATAAGAATTAAATGTATTCCTCTGTCCCATCCCATACATGGGAATTCCATTTCATTGGGTTTGCCACTCGTGTCCAGGGCTGGACATTTGTTTTAATCCAGTGAAACCATCAGAAGAACCAATCTGATTTCCAAGGCAAGTTAAGAGAAATGGACCCCTATGTTTACTTCACAATAAGCACACAACCCCTTAATCAGATCTCTATGGTACAACAGCATCTTTCAAAGCAACAGGAGCACCCACAAGCGCGAAGCGTTTGATTTTCTTACACAGATCGATGTTTCCAGTATTATTTTTCTCTGCTTGTAACTGCTGAAGTGTTAACCGCCCACTTCCCCATCAAAATGCTACTACTACAGGTAGAGGCACATCTCCCACCCAGTTCTGCTCCTGCCATCTTACACAACCCTGTTTCAAAGGAAGAAGCAATTGAGGCTGCTGCCCCTTTGCAACCATTCATTCCCAGATTGATGCCGTCTCTCAAGCGACAGACTGTGAACACGCTCTGCAACCGCGGCGTTTCATTTAGAAGTCAGCACTTGACACGTTGAAGTATTTGGAATTCCTCAAGTCTGGCTGTCTGCACAGTTGCATAATTTGAGCAGGGATAACCTACTTCTAACCAGGCGAGAAGGAAGAATGTCAACAGACAATCCCGTCTACGTCAGGGGACATCTCCTTCCTCGTCACGTGCCCGCAGAAGCAGCGCTGCTCTGTCAGTTTGACTTTCTCCTCATCTAAGCTGGTGGATTAGGGTGCTTAAAAGGAGTGACGTTAGACAGACAGGAATATACCCCAATGCTCCCAAAGGCCTTTGGGAAAGAAGTTTACACCATGCAACACCAGTGAAACGCTAGATGTGAGCTTCAACGCAAACGCCAAGATCTCCTCCGTCTCAACCACCATTCACCTCTCAGCGCAGGCATCACACATCCACTCCCAAGAAGGGCATGAAACTAAAAAGCCTCCTTTGACCAAAATTATTAAGCTCCACATAGGGTGAAAGGGGGGAACGTGATGCTCTTCACAAAGAGCTGACCCGACCCCCCTAGCTGCACACATTTGCTACAGACACCACAGAACAAAACCACCCCTTTTAAAGCTGCCAGAGTTTATGATTAACCTCCTGTTGCAACAAACATGGCAGGGATTCAGTTTCACTTGCTGACCGCCTCTTACACAAACACACAAGGACACACACACACACACACATACACACACTCCCCTCCAAACCTCAGGGGCACAAAAGGAGTTCTCTCACCCTGAAAACAAAACCAGCACAAAACCTCCTGCATGGGAAAGCGAGCGTGATCCTCCCTCCTGACAAGTCAGCATCCGTGCTACATCCACCTGGGGAGACTAAAGCAGGGCTGGAAATTCCCTTCCCCTGGAAAGGGACTGCTTGGAGTGTTCACACCAATTAAAGTTTCAGATTAAAACCAGCTGTTTAAATAGAAGTAGTCCTCAGGGAGAGACACTTACAGCATTGTAACTGGTTTCTGGTATAAACAGTTGTACATCAATGGAGGCATTTATGCTGGTAGAGCTGTGTCTGCGCCAGCAGGTTAACACTTGTTCAGCTCCAGCCCCTTAAACAGATGCACTTAAACCCAGGCATGGCCTCCAGGTGCATCACACCTTGGATCTGTGTCACATGGAGACATCAAGCTGCAGGGAGAGACCTTGATGGCAGGAGAATGATAGAATGGTTTGGGTCGGAAAGGACCTTAAGATCATCCAGTTCCAACCCCCTATCACAGGCAGGGATGCCTCACATTAGGCCATGTCACCCAAGGCTCTGTCCAACCTGGCCAGGGATAGAGCACATCACACTTAAAACACCCTAGAAAGACTCCTGGATGCTAGACTGTGCCAAAGCCATTCCCACACGGCGTCACCCTGCAGGGTCCCCACACGTGATGGACAACACGTCACCCAGCCTACTACAACATGCAGCTAGAAGCTGGGGAGCTCACCCACTCCACCTCTCCGGTTCTCCTGCTCAGTGGGTGAGCTCCAGCTAAGTAAAAGCTAGGATAAATAGAATAAAAATTAAAGAAGGGGAAAAGGGAAAGCCTCACATCAGGCAGAAGCACAGGAGGACAGCGGGGGCACACACGTAACTGAGAACATCCCCATGCGGTGATGGCAAACCAAGGACCTTGTGCAAGGAAAGCAGGAGCCTTCTAGAAACATCAGAATGGGCTGGAAAATTGTGTCTATGGCTGGAAAAGAAAAAATGAATGCACTTTAGCCCTGTGCTTTCCACCTGGGCAGCTCCAGATACCACGGAAGCATGCAGACTGCTTATTTTTACTCAGCAAAGAGACCCCAGAAGTCAAAGCGGAACACAAGGCAGGGTTAAGGTGAGGGTGTCACAGTGCAGCATCAGCAGGACCCATGAAGAAGAAGGGGTGAAAGTCTCAGCCGTGAGCAGTGCAACAGGCAGCCACGAAGCAGAGCCAGGAAGAGATAAGGAAGGGGTAAGATCTGCTGACCTCAAGCACGTGCAGTGAGGAAGCACCACGGGCTGGGGGCAGGCCCCGAAATAGCTGCTGCTGGGTGCCTGTGGGAATGTGCAAGGCGTGAAAGGACAGTGGAAACCTTTCCCCTGGAAGCGTGTGAGGAGGAATTCTGGCCTGCTTCCCAAAGGCCACTGGTGACCCGCTGCCTGTGCCCTTCCTGATGTGCACAGCAGGGGACACAGCGCCTTCCGGTTGCCATACCCTGGTGTGTGTTTATATCGCATCAGAGACTCAACCAGGTTGGAAAAGGCCTTTAAGATCATCGATTCCAACCGTTCCCCAGCACTGCCAAGGCCACCACTAACCCACGGCACTGAGGGTGTGTGAACACTTGCAGGGACGGTGACTGCAGCACTT
>NW_026635083.1:0-1460 GCF_028554395.1 Pezoporus wallicus | reverse complement strand
TTGCCCACCATTGCCCCTCATTGTCTCCATTGACCTTATTGCCCATTACCCCCCTTTACCCCCATTGCCTCCCATTACCCCCATTGCCCATTACCCCTAATTACCCCCATTGCCCCTGTTACCCCATTACCCCCCATTACGCCATTGCCCCCCATTGCCACCCGTTACCCTCATTCCCAACTCACTTCCCACTGCTCCACACTGGATCCGAAGATCTGGCTGGGGATGTCCCGGTCCCGCCGCGCATCCGGTTGCGGCTCCCATTGAGGCTCCAGGGGCAGCCGGTTCGAGCCCCGAGCTCCCGGGTTCGGGTCCCGGTGCCCCCGGAGCAGCGGCGAGAGCCGGGGGGGAAGCCCCGGTGCCCCCCCCCCCACGGAGCAGCGCCCCCAGCACCGAGCGGCGCCGCTCCCGTAGCAGCACCGGGGCCCGGTGCAACAGCGCCCCCAAGCGGGCGGCCAGGACCCGAGCTATGGGGTGTTGGGGGGCGGGCATTGGGACCCCCGAGTTAGGGGCGGGCCCCTTTGTGGCCCCCAAGTCATGGGGCGGGGTCTGGGGGTCCCCGCTTGTGCCCTCCCCCAAGTTATGGGGCGCCCCCTTCGTGCCCCCCAAGGTATGGGGCAGGCTCTGGAAGTCCCCTATGAAGCCCCCCAAGTTATGGGGTGCCCCCTTTGTCCCCCCCAAGTTATGGGGCGGGGCCTGCGTCCCCCCTATGGAGCCCCCCTTTGTGCCCCCCAAGGTATGGGGCGGGGTGTGGGGGTCCCCCTTTGTGCCCCCCCCCAAGTTATGAGGCGCCCCCTTTGTGCCCCCCAAGCTATGGGGTGGGGTCTGGGTCCCCACTATGGAGCTCCCGTTTGTGCTCCCCAAGTTATGGGGCGGGGTCTGAGGGTCCCCCTTTGTGCCCTCCCCCAAGTTAGGGGGCTCCCCACCTGTGGAGCCCCCCAAGTTATGGGGCGGGGTCTGGGTCCTCCCTATGGAGCCCCGCCCCACGTGACCCGAGGTGACCTCGCGGGCGAAGAGCCCGCGGGGGTGGGGCAGGAGGCGGTGCTGGGTGATGACCACGTGACGTGGGGGGGGGAAGGGGCTGCGGGGGGCGCGCAGGGGCCAGGATCGGGCCCGGGCCCCCTTCCCCCACCTTGCGCGCCCCAATTTGGTCCCGTCCAGTTCCCGCCGTGTGCGGCGGTGGCGGCGGCGCGGGGGGGGAGGGGAGCGGTGGCGGCTCATGGGAACAGCCTGGGGGGGGGGGGGGGGGGGATGGGGGGGGAAATAGGTGGGAAATGGGGGGAAAAGGAGGGGAAATGGGGAGGAAATGGGAAAAGGGGGGAAATGGTGGGAAATGAGAAATGGGAGGGAAATGGGGGAAATAGGGGTAGGGGGAAATTGGGAGTAAATGGGAGGGAAATGGAGGGGAAAAGAGGGAAAAAGGAGGGGAATTTGGGAGGAAATGGAAGAAATGGTGGGAA
>NW_026635082.1:0-1460 GCF_028554395.1 Pezoporus wallicus | reverse complement strand
AAGGCAATGCCAGGCAAGGCCAGAAAGATGGTAAGGCTGCAAGGCAAGGCAAGGCCAGCCAGAACAGGAAGGTCAAGGGAAAACACAGAATGCCCTGCAAGGCCAGGACAGGCCACGTCAAGCAGGGCAAGGCCAGGCTAGGGCAGGACAGGCAAGGCAATGCAAGGTACGGCAAGTCCAGGCCAGGCAAGGCAAGGCAATGCAAGGCATGGCAAAGCAAGGCAAGGCCAGGCAAGGCAAGGCAATGCCAGGCAAGGCCAGACAAGACAAGGCAAGGCCAAGCAAGTCCAGGCAATGGACAGCAAGGCAATACAAGGCAAGGCATTACAAGGCAAGGCAATGAAAGTAAGGCACGTCAAAGCAAGGCCAGTCCAGGCCAAGTCAGGCAAGGCTAGGCAAGGCAAGTGTCGTGATTTAAAACCAGTCAGGCAGCTGGTTCACTCACTCCCCCCTTTCTTGCCCTCCCCCTACTCCCAGAGGGACGGAGAGGAGAACCGAAAAGAATGCAACTCCCATGGGCTGAGATAAGAACAGTTTAGTAACTCAGGTATAACAGGTATGGAATACCTCTTTGGTCAGTTTGGGTCAGATGTCCTGTCTCTGCTTCCTCATGGCTTCCCCTCCTCCCTGGCAGAGCCTGAGGCTCACAAAGTCCTTGGTCAGAGTAAACATGACTTTGCAAAAACTAAAAACATTGGTGTTATCATCTCTGTTCCCAGGCCGAAAGTCAAAACACAACGCTGAACCGGCTACTAAGAAGGAGAAATATGACTGCTACTGCTAAACCAGTATCCAGCCCTTATTGCATACCATTCACGTCGTGCTCAGATTCTACATTTCTCCACCTCCTTCTCCAGCTGCTATGCAGCCACCTCCTTCTGCCCCTTGACAGCCCTGACATCCCAAACCAGCAGCTGCTGCCTGCCGGCCTCCAGCCCCGCGAGGGGGCTGGACGGGGAAGAGCAGCGTACAGGTACAGGTACAAGTCCACGGCCACGTCCGTCCCACCCTGCTGCTGGAGCCCGCCCATATTACAAGTTATTGCCATAAAGCACAGTCAGACAAGAACCTTAGCCCAAACCCCACACTTGATAAACACTAAGACACAAATACTGGCTCTAAGTAAGGTACAACAGTCTGAAACTGTGAGATGAAGAGGAATAATTCTGAGAGCCAATAAATCGGCATTGTGATGAGTGACTATTAATCCGGTCAGATCTGTCCTTATCTCAACCCTTGCGCCCCACGTTAGGCGCCAAAAACAACTGTTGTGGTTTAAAACCAGTCAGGCAACTCGTTCACTCACTCCTGCCCTTCTTTCCTGCTCCCTACTCCCAGAGGGAGGGAGAGGAGAATCGAAAAGAATGCAACTCCCATGGGTTGAGATAAGAACAGTTTAGTAACTAAGGTCTAACACACATCACTACTGCTACCACCAATAATAATAATGACAAAGGAAA
>NW_026635081.1:0-1515 GCF_028554395.1 Pezoporus wallicus | reverse complement strand
ACTCAAAGAATTATTGGGTTGTGAGGCAGTTCCTATAAAAAAAAGTAAAAATCCTAGAAATGTAAAGTTAATGAGGCTGGAAGGCACCTCTGGAGGTTGTCACAGCCCCCTGATCTAAGGAGGGGCAATGAGAGCAGGGCCATGTCCAGCCAAATTTCGAGACTCCACAGCCTCTCTGGGTCACCTTTTCCAGTGTCCAACTCCCTTCACAACTAAAAAGTGTTTTTCTCATGTTTAAATAGAATTTCCTCTGCTGAGATTTGTGGCTAGTGCCTCTTGTTCCGTCACTAGATGTTATCAATAGGAGTCTGTCTCTGCCTTCTTTACCCCTCCATTAGGTATTCATTCACATGGATAAGACCTCCCCTTCCCAAGCCTTCTCCAGTCTGAACATTCCCAGCTCTTTCAGCCACTCCTCATATGTTCAGCTCCTTAATTACATTCACAGTCCTCCACTGGACTCTCTCCAGTGAATACACCTCTCTGGGTCCTCATTCTGGGGAGCACAGAACTGAACATAGCACTCCAGATGTGACCTCACCAGTGCTGAGTAGAGGGGAAGGATCTTGTCCTTCCACCTGCTGTCAATATTTTGTCTAATCCAGATGAGGATATCATTAACCTTCATTGCAGCAGGGGCACATTGCTGGCTTATGTTCACTTTGTTGTCCGCCAGACTCCCAGGTTCTTCTCTGCAAAGCTGTTTTCCATGTGTTTGGTCATCAGCATGGGTTGTTGCCTGGGCTTATTTCTGCCCCAGCGGTAGGACGTGGCATTTCAAATCACCTCCAAGTGAAGGAGTCCCTGGCATGCCTGACCATTACTTTCACACATAGCACTGTGCACAGCCTTGACTGAGTCAGGCTCAGTAATTTGGTACACCAGACTGTGGGCAGCATGAAAATAATCCATCTCTTTCCAGCCTACAACAACCGATTATGTAATTTGATCCTTTTTTCTGCCTGTACTTGGCCCTGGGGAGTCTAGTGAGCCTGTCACAAGGTGCCACTGGTGGGTGGATCTGCGTGGAGGAAACTTTCCTCCTATTGCCTGGCAGCTGGAGAGCTTTGGGCAGCCCTACTACTCTCAGGGAGCCCCACTTGAGAATGAAAGACATTTCATTGCCCCACTGCTCTGAAACAAGTCCTTATGGTCCAATGTTTCACAAATTGCTCCTTCTCACTATAGACCTATACCTATTGATTTAAATTTGCATGGATGGTTTACCATCCTCTAAGCTATTTTACTGGATTTTTCCCCAGAGGTGATTAAATAAGAATTTACCTCCACCTTCATTTAAGATTGAGCAAGCATTCAACTTGCTTTAAGTTCTGAGAGGTAAGAGACTAAAAATCAGTGCCAAGGTCTGTGAGGCTGGCTCAGGAGACAAGATTGTTGACAGAAACTGCCCTCAAGATTTGGAAATTACACAGCTGGGGCTTTTCAGGAACTGTTTTCACCAGTTATTTTTAAGGAGGAGCAAGATTATTTACAAACAGGTATTTCTTATCCTTT